>NW_020252634.1:0-1452 GCF_003255815.1 Theropithecus gelada | reverse complement strand
ATTGTATTGTATTGTATTGTATTGTATTGTATTGTATTGTATTGTATTGTATTGTATTGTATTTTTTGTCTCCAGCATTTTCTTTTCAAAGCTGGTGAATCCCAGGTTATGCAAGCTTTCATTTAACAACATTCACATAATCCCTAAATTCAGCATGGTTTAGAACTTGTTAGGTCCGTTTGCTATATACAAATGCCATGCCTCCAGTTGGTACTGAGGAATGGTTCCCCACTCCTGGTTTAAAGGCATTAACACTGAGAATGGTGGAAAGAGAGCGTATTTCCCAACACTGCTTTGCAACATCTAAATCTTTCATAGTGGCCTAATCCACTCATTGCATGTTGGTTCTCAGTGTGGGGACAATGAGGGCATTACTGATTTTAGACTTGTTTTCATCAACTAGCTCATTCTGTGTGGAGTTGAGTTTAGAAACAAAACAAAACAAAACAAAACAAAAAAACCCAGAAAAGTTAATGCCGCATGTGACACCCTCTGTGGAGGATACATTGAAAATACACCTTGGCCGGGCGTGGTAGCTCGCGGAAATGCAGTGGAATGGAAATGCTCAAGAGAGGACTCCCAAGGGCTTCATCAGTAATAAATGTGCAGCCACAGACTGCTCTCGGAGGTGTCTTTCCCTTCAAAGCACACAGTGTCCAGGATCCTAGACCCCTGAGAGACAGGGACAGCCTCGTTTGTCTTCCAGGGCAGGACTGGGGTGGGCCAGGGTCTGAGAGGGGTCACCAGGACAGGCTTTGTTCCAGCCACAGCCCAGACCTCTGCCCTCCAGGGTGGGGTGTAGAAGGCCTTCTTGTACCCTACCCATTGGCTGCATCTGGCCCCGGATTTGAGGCCCTGATAATGAAAGCCCCTGGATGGCTTCCTCTCCCCTTGTGGGGGGCAACTCCCCGATGGGGTTAATGAAGATGTCAGAAATGCAGCAGAGGCTGGAAGATGGGAGGACAGAGATTGCCCCAGGCTGTGACCCCTGGAAGGAGCTGGGGCTCACCCCGCTGGCCTGTCACCTGTGTTGCAGAGCATTTGTGGGAGGACCCTCTTGTGGGAGGACCCTCATCTGCTGTCAGAGAGCCTGCAGTCTGGAATGGACAATCTGAGAGGCATTGTCTTAGAGCAGACCCAAGACAAGTGTTCAGGGTCCTAAAGTTTTCCTGGGAGGTGATCCCGGGAGACACTTTCAGGGGAACCACTGAAACAAGGGAGGTATTTTGGACTAAATTGTGTTCCTGTTCAAATTTATATGTTGAAGCCCTAACCGCCAATAAGACTGTATTTGGAGATAGGGCTTTTAAGGAGATCATTAAGGTTAAGTGAGGTTATAAGGGTAGGTCCCTAATCTCATAGGTCTGATGTCCTTATAATAAGAGGAAGAGACACTAGAATCTCTCTCCCTCTCTCTCAATCTCTCTCTCTCTCTCTCTCTCTCTCTCTCTC
>NW_020252633.1:0-1452 GCF_003255815.1 Theropithecus gelada | reverse complement strand
GGAAGGAAGGAAGGAAGGAAGGAAGGAAGGAAGGAAGGAAGGAAGGAGAGAGAGAAAAAGAAAGAAAGAAAGAAAGAGAAAAAGAGAGAAAGACAAAAAGGAAAGAAGGAAGGAAGAAATAAAGAAAGAAAGAGAAAGAAAAGAAAGGAAGAAAGAAGGAAGCAAAGAAAGAAAGAATGATAGAGAGAGAAAGAAATCAGGAAAGAAAGAGAAAAGAATGAAAGAAGGAAAGAAACAGAGAAAGAAAGAAAAGAAAGAAAAAGAAAGGAGAGAGAGAGAAGAAAAGAAAGGAAGGTAGAAAAGAAAGAAAGACAAGAAAGAAAGCAAAAAGGCCTACAGCACCTGGTATTCCCATGGGGTCTCCCATCCAAGTACTAACCAGACCTGGCCCTGTTTAGTTTCCAAGATCAGACGCATTCAGAGTTGTATGGTCGTAGACGTGGGCAGAGGCACCTGGGTTCCCCAAGAGCCTGGTGCAGCCATGCCCACCTGCTTCCAGCCGGAACTGCCAGCCCAGGGCTGCCAGGCTCGGATCGGGTCCCCCGGGCCACTCACTCTCAGCCTCACCCCGATCCTGAGCTGCTGAGCTTCCACCATGTCAGGCCCGCTTGGAACAGGGAGTGCTCCGAGGCGTCAGGGCCCAGGGCCCATGATCCTAGGACACCGTCCGGTCCTCTGTCCTGTTGCAGAGGTATTCTTTTGGATCTCTGGTGGCTCAGGAGCTCCTGCAAGGCCTGCTCTTGCCCCACACAGCAATAGCCGTCAGGGCTGGCCAAGGGTGAACAGGTAGTCCAGTGGTGCATGGACTTATTCTCCCAACATGAACACCCAGACCTGCGCCTTTGGGGTCTGGCCCCCTGTCGTCCCAGGCTGGAGCTGGTCTCCTGGTGGGGTGGCGGCTAGGCAGAAGTGGTGGAATGCTGCCTCCCTATGATAATTTGGTGGTGCACCACCAGAGGGAGTTCCCCAGGTGCGTCGGGGGTGTAGGGGCGCGATAAAGGGGGAGTGGAGTCAGGGGAGGTTGGAAAGCATGGCAATAGTAGAAGGAAACGAGGGAAGGGGGAAGCCACAAAAGTTTACTGCAGGCCGGGCGGGATGGATCACAAATGTAATCCCATCACATTGGGAGGCCGAGGCATGTGGATCACGAGGTTAGGAGATCCAGACCAGCCTGGCTTACATGGTGAAACCCCGTCTCCACTAAAACTACAAAATATGAGTTGGGCGTGGTGGTAGGCACATGTATTCCCAGCTGCCAGGAAGACTGAGGCAAGAGAATGTTATTTACCCAGGAGGTGGAGCTTGAAGTGACCCGAGATCACGTCACTGCACTCCAACCTGGGTGACAGAGCGAGACCCCCTCTGGAAGAAAGGAAGGAAGGAAGGAAGGAAGGAAAGAAAGAAAGAAGAAAGAAAGAAAGAAAGAAAGAAAGAAAGAAAGAAAGAAAGAAA
>NW_020252632.1:0-1453 GCF_003255815.1 Theropithecus gelada | reverse complement strand
GATGGCCAAACACACCAGCCTCACCCGGGTCCCAGCCCGGAGCTTCTGCCCCTCTGGGGCACCCTCAATCCACAGTTTCTGGGCGGGATCTGAGAGGAGAGGCAGGAAGAGTGACTTTTTCTCTGGGCTGGGTCCTGAGGCTTGGGGGCATTGCTGGGCAAGGGCAAACACTCACATTTTATGTTCAGGGTGAGCGACTTCTTGAAGGTCTCCTTGGTGAAGGCTTCACTGAAGGCCTCACATGTGAGGGTCAGACCGTTGTCCTCCCNTTCCCCTACACCCCCCAGTGCCTGCTCCCCATCCTCAGCGCCCTAGTTGGCCCAGTTCTCCACTTACACAGAACACTCACGGTGAATGAGGCCTTGATGGGGGCCTCCAGTGCTGGGCTAGACGCCTCACAGACTAGCAACTGCCCATTATCCGAGCTCTGGGGTGTCACCCTGGGATGAGAATTCACGGTTCTGGAGTCAGAGTCATCATCCGAAATCTGGGGAGTCAGGGAGAAGAGGCGGGGATGCCGGCTCTGGTCCCCACACCTGGTCTAAGTCCCCATGCCGATCTCCTCTGGGATCCGGGGTTCCATGGGAGAGATTCTGGGAGTGAGCAGCGAGAACTGGAGCCAAGAGAGACCCACATCTGATCAAAACTTTAGTGCCTGGAACTGAGGTTCCCATGAAGTTTTTTTGTTTATTTGTTTGTCTTTTGAGACAGAATTTGGCTCTGTCACCCAGGCTGGAGTGCAGTGGTGCCATCTCAGCTCACTGCAACTTCCACTTCTTGGGTTCAAAAGATTCTCCTGCCTCAGCCCCCTGACGAGCTGGGAGTATAGGCATGCGCCACCACGCCAGGCTAATTTTTGTATTTTTAGTGAAAACAGGGTTTCACCATGTTGACCCAGTTGATCTTGAACTCCTGACCTCAGGTGATCCACCCACCTCAGCCCCCCAAAGTGTTGGGATTACAGGCATGAGCCACCACCCCTGTTCCTTGTGAAGAAGCTTTGAGAGTCAGCTTTGAGAGTTCCCCATGAAGAAGCATTGGGTTGCAGATGTTCATACCTAGCCCAAGCTTCATGCTTGCATCCCTGGGGTCTGTGGTTCCCATGGGGAAAATTAGGGGTCATGGTTGGGGGGTTTTTTCAGTTTCCACACCTGGCTGTGGCCTCCACAGTGAAGAGCTTCTGCTGGGAGCCCTCGTTCATGTTTGCAGAGATGTCGGATATTGTCTGTCCACCTTGGGGCAACAAGAGGGCTAGAGGGGTTCTGGGCTCCCCGCAAGATAGATTCTGGGGAGCATGGCCTGGAAGTCCTCAGAGTGGATGTGATGCCCCCTCCCTCCTGGTTCTAGAGGAAAAGGGCCTGGGGCACAGCTGGATCCCCTCCCAACTTTCTGGACTGCCTGAAGGCTGCAATCTTCAGTGCTGGGTCCTGGGCCTCCCCACTCCTCTCAACTC
>NW_020252631.1:846-1452 GCF_003255815.1 Theropithecus gelada | reverse complement strand
ATACCTGTGAGTGGAAGTCACACACCACAGAGCAGTTTCTCAGAAAACTTCTTTCCAGAATTTATCTGAGGATATTACCTTTTTCACCATAGCCCTCTAGGGGTTCGAATATCACTTTGCCAATTCCACAGGAACTGTCTTAGCGAAAGGCTTCTTGATGGGAAAGCTGTAACTCTGTGAGATGATTTCACAGAACACTAAGAAGCTTTTCAGAAAGCTTCTTTCTCTTTGTTTTCGGAGGATATTTCCTTTGGCCCTATGTTCTTCATAGGGATCCAAAATATCTGTTCTCAGATGCCACAGAAATAAGGCTAGAAAAGAGATCCACGAAATACACATGTAACTCTGTGAGACGAATTAACAGAACACTAAGCAGTTTCTCAGAAAGCTTCTTTCCAGATTTCAGCTGAGGATATTTCCTTTTTCACCATAGCCCTCTATGGGCTTCCAAATATCACTTTGCTAATTCCAAAAGAACTGTCTTAGCGAAAGGCTTCCTGACGGGAAAGCTCTAACTCTGTGAGATGATTTCACAGAACACAAAGAAGTTTCTCAGAAAGCTTCTTTCTCTTTGTTTTCGGAGGATATTTCCTTTGGCCCTATAGT
>NW_020252631.1:0-798 GCF_003255815.1 Theropithecus gelada | reverse complement strand
GAAAATACAGATGTACTCTGTGAGTGGAAGTCACACATCACAGAGCAGTTTCTCAGAAATCTTCTTTCCAGATTTCATCTGAGGATATTTCCTTTTTCACCATAGCCCTCTAAGGGATTCCAAATAAACCTTTTCCAATTCCACAAGAACTGTCTTAGCGAAAGGCTTCTTGAGGGGAAAGCTGTAACTCTGTGAGATGATTTCAGAGAACACAAAGAAGTTTCTCAGAAAGCATCTTTCTCTTTGTCATAGGAGGATATTTCCTGTGGCCCTATACTCTTCAAAGGGATCCGAAATATGTGTTCTCAGATTCCACAAAAAAAAGGCTAGCAAAGAGATCCACAAAATACAGATGTAACTCTGTGAGATGAATTAACAGAACACTAAGCAGTTTCTCAGAAAGCTTCTTTCCTGATTTCATCTGAGGATATTTCCTTTTTCCACTTAGCCCTCTATTTGCTTCCAAATATCAGTTTGCCAATTCCACAAGAACTGTCTTAGCGAAAGGCTTCTTGAGGGGAAAGCTGTAACTCTGTGAGATGATTTCACACAACACAAAGAAGTTTGTCAGAAAGCTTCTTTCTCTTTATTATCAGAGGATATTTCCTTTGACCCTGTAGTCTTCAAAGGAATCCGAAATATCTGTTCTCAGATTTCACAGAAATAAGGCTAGCAGAGAGATTCATGAAATACAGATGTAACTCTGTGAGATGAATTAAGGGAACAATAAGCCGTTTCTCAGAAAGCTTCTTTCCAGATTTCATCTGAGGATATTTCCTTTTTCACCATAGCCCTCTA
>NW_020252630.1:0-7763 GCF_003255815.1 Theropithecus gelada | reverse complement strand
GAATTCAGTATAAATGAAAGGAAACAGTGTGGAATGTGGACAAAGACTTAGGCAGTGGATTTGTTGAGGGATAAGGGTCTGCCTGGTGATGCCTCACCGATCTGCCTTCTGGGAGCCACCCATGTGTGGGCAGCCTCAGAGGGACTCCAACTCCAGGAGCAAGATCGGGTTGTGGGTAGAGGAAGGGTAAGTGAGTCACTGGGCACTTCCAAAGGCCCAGCATAAACGATGTCTGGCCCAGCCCAGAGGAGATCTGGTGTCCAGTGGACATGGCCTGCAAGACCGTGAGGGCTGATGTGTCTGGCATAGCTGAGGGCTGAGTCAAGGGACAGGGTGTTTGCTTTCCTGAGAGGGCATCTTCACAGTTGGGGCATCTCCAGCTTTGCAGCTTCTCCTGTCTCTGCCAAGCAAAGGTGGTGGGCCAGGCTCTGAGCTCTGTTCCAATGTTGGTCCCTCTCTGGGTGCTCCCTCAGCTGCAACCCCCTCCACCCTCCATGCCTTTGCACCACTCATCCCCAGCCCTCCCCAGGATGCCTCCTTTAATCCAGTGAGCTGGCTGCTACCAGTCAGGGCACAAGTCACTCCCAAGCAGTTCAGTCCCTAGGGGAAGGAAGGACCAGCTCACACATCTTGAGTGCCTACTCTGTGCCAGGCAGGCCCGCGTGGCACACTTTGTGTTACTATCGCATTTCTTTCTCATAGCAGAGCCTCATGAGGCAAATATTATCACACTCATTTCACAAAGAAAGAAGTCAAAGCTGACCCTGCAGTATGAAGACTCAAGCCCAGACTTGCCGGCTCCTGCCTGCGTCTCCCTCCACCTGGGTCTCCTGTCTCCCTACCTGTGGAAAGCTCACACTCTGAATCATCATGCATGGCTGTTACCCCACCCACCCCATCCTTGCTGCTGCTCACCTCCTGCATCACCTGTGCCCACTCAACAGCACACATGCCCACAAGCTCACAGGCACCAAGATGGGTGCACTGGGTGCACAGGTGTGCATGCATATTCCAGTCCTGACTACCATTTAACAGCTGTGTGACCTTGAGCAAGTCACTTAACCTCTCTGAGCCTCAGTTTTCTCATCTCACAGGGGTTGTTATGAGAATTAAATAAGATACTGAATGTAACATTCCTAGTACCTTCCCTGGGCATAGTGCTCAATAAAGATTAGCTATTTTTTAAACTTTAGCTATTTTTATTTCATCATTATTGTATACATGCATCTTTGTACACTTTTTGCACATGTAACAAGAGACATGCAGTAGACACAGAGGTCCAGGGACTACCACACACACCTACTGCCCATGCAGGAACCTACAATAAAGCAGCCAGCCACCTAGTATATTGGGTACCCATATGCTCATGCCATGCTGTACTGCAGATGGGAGTTGGGGTTACCTGTGGTAGGGATACCTGTGCACAGGAGAAGACGGGGCCCTGGCCTTGGGGTCCACCCAAGCTGCCCGGGAAATGAGTTGCATGTTCATAGTGTGATCTGCAGGCCAATCTGGGACCTTGTTAGAATCTTGAAGAATCTCATACCTGATCCCAGATCTTCTGAATCATGATCTGTTTTTTTTTTTTTTTTTTTTTGAAACGGAGTCTTGCTCTGTCGCCCAGGCTGGAGTGCAGTGGTGTGATCTCGGCTCACTGCAAGTTCCACCTCCCTGGTTCATGCCATTCTCCTGCCTCAGCCTCCTGAGTAGCTGGGACTATAGGCGTCCACCACCACGACTGGCTTTTTTTTTTTTTTTTTTTTTTTTAAGTAGAAACGGGGTTTCACCGTGTTAGCCAGGATGGTCTCCATCTCCTGACCTCGTGATCCGCCCGCCTTGGCCTCCCAAAGTGCTGGGATTACAGGCATGAGCTACTGTGCCTAGCCCCAATTTTGTTTGTTTTTTTTTTTTCAGAGATGGGGTCTTGCTCTGTCAGTGACAGGCTCCAGTGCAGTAGTACAATTATACTCAATAGCGCACTGCAGCCTCGAACTCCCAGGATCAAGCAATGCTTCTGCCTCAGGCTCCCAAGTAGCTGGGACTATAGGCACGTGACGCCACATCCAACTAATTTTTTTTAAAGTTTTTTGTAGAGACGGGGTGGGGTCTTGTTATGTTGCCAGGACTGATCTCAAAGTCCCGGCTTCAAGTGATCCTCCCTCCTTGGCCTCCCAAAGTGCTCGGATTATAGGCATGAGGTACCACACAGCCAGGCTCTGCATTTTAAATAAGATTTTCAGAGGAGAGGAAAGTGGGTGGAGCTGCATCCCTGGGCAGGACGAGGCTTTGAGCCTGTCCCAGGTGTCTCCAATCCACGCCTCTATCCATCAGGCTAACGCACCTCCTGGCTCCTCCTCTGCTCTTGGGAGCTGATGCTAAGGTGTGAGGTTATCCAGTTCAGCCTTGGGAGGACAGGCTGGCCCCCTCAGTCCTGTTCTAGGAGAACATAAATAGTGAGGTCTCTCCTTGGTTCCTCTCAGGGTTCTGAAGGGCTTGGGGCTGGGAGCCACATAGGATCCAAGAAACTAGCAGGGGCACCTCCTGCCGGTCGATCCCCCTTCTGAACAATGTTCATCCTAGCTTGTGAATCTCCCCTCCCAGCCTCCAGGTAGGTCACTGCCAAAACTCTGGCTGACCTCTTCCATCTTGAATGGGGTGTGGGCTCAGTCCCTTGGGGCCATGGGAGCCTGAAGCCTGGGCCAGATCCCCCTCCCTATCCCTGTTGGGGCTAATTTTAGGGCTGCTTTGACAGCTGCCTCAGCTCAGCCTGGGTCAGTTCCCAGCCACTCAGTGTTGGGGTCAGTTAGGGTCACCAAGAAGTGGGCCAGGCCAGCCCCACCTTTTGGCTGCAAAAGATGAAACTAGAATCTTTGTCCCCGTCCATGCTCCCCACTGCCTGGAGAGTCCCACCGAGCTGGCCTCCATGTCCCATGCCCCATGTGTGAAACTGCAGAGGAGCCCAGGATTTAAAACAACCCATGGAGGTCAAGACTGAGTATTGGTGCCTCCATGCCTGGAGGGTGCAGAGAGGTGAGGCCCCTTCTCAGCGGCCCTCTCTGATGCCAACACATATTTCTGAACTCAGTTACTGTGCCAGGCTATCAGAGAATACAAGCAGATAGCACCTGGGGTACTTACTTTCTTTCTTTCTTTTGAGACGAGTCTCACTCTGTCGCCAAGGCTGAAGTGCAATGGCGCGATCTCAGTTCACTGCAATCTCTGCCTCCCAGGTTCAAGCAATTCTCCCTGCCTCAGCCTCCCAAGTAGCTAGGATTACAGGCACCCACCACCACGCCCAGCTAATTTTGTATTTTTATTAATTTTGTACTTTTGTATTTTCGGTAGAGATGGGTTTTCACCTTGTTGACCAGGCTGGTCTGACTTCAGGTGATCTGCCTGCCTCGGCCTCCCAAAGTGCTGGGATTACAGGTGTGAGCCACCATGCCAAACCACACCTGGGATACTTTCTAGAGGGAGGATTTTAGCTTCTGAGAACAAAGGGATGGAGTCCTTGCTCTGTCACCAATGCTCTGGTCCTTGGTTTCCTCCCCACGGAAAGCGTGTGGTGATACCTGCTCACAGACTAGCTGCGGGTACAGAGGAGGAGAAAAGGGCCGGAAAGCATGCTGGGAACTCTGGAGTCTGTGGTGCCCACAGGGCTGCCACTTGGCTGGGGCCTAGGTTCTCTCCCATGAGAACCTAGAGGTTGAGCAACTACCACAGTCTTCGCCCCAGCCTGCCCCCAGCCAGCAATGTTGCAGAAGAAAAGAGGAACAGATCTTGAAGCTGACATGGGCAAAAGGGAAAGGAAATGCAAGCAGGGGCCATGCAGGGAAGCTATGGGTCTCCTTCCCCCGCCGGCAACCTTTGCTGCCTCTGTTACTACCTCCTATCCTTCCGAATCTCCCCCCATCTCCAGCTCCTGCTTCCTCCCTGACCCTAGGGGGCTAAATAAGATGAGGCACTGAGCACC
Source organism: Theropithecus gelada (assembly GCF_003255815.1). NCBI lineage: Eukaryota > Metazoa > Chordata > Mammalia > Primates > Cercopithecidae > Theropithecus > Theropithecus gelada. The sequence continues at coordinate 3,790 of NW_020252630.1, read as the reverse complement.
CTGGGGGAAGGTGAGCTGCCCGGTGGGCTTTGTTTAATTTTCCAGAGCCCCTGTCTACATATAACCAAGGAACTTTTTAAAGACAGGGCCGGGCTTCAGTCCTCCAGGGGCAGCCCTGTGAACTGGGCTCAGAAAACCCCAGATTTGAACCCCCAACCCCATATCTGTCTGTGTTACCCTGAGCCAGGCGGGCCTCCCTCTGAATCCAGGTGCCTCATCCTAACTCACACTGGCCCCATGAGGCCTTTGCAAGCTTCTGCCTGGTTCCTGGTTCTCATGGTGCCCTGGCCTTGTGTGCGAATGAGAGTGTGTGTGCACACACTGGGCTTTGCTGCACATGGTGGCATGCAATCAATATTGAATAGCCCACCTCAAATCCTTTTTGAAAGGCTGAGTACCTGAATAAATAGATAAATGTTGACTGAGTCTAAAAACACACATGCACCCTGAGAAAAGCCTTGTTTATCCAGCCTTCCTAAGTAAGGAGTTGATTCCCACAGCGTACTTTCCAGATGATTCAGGGTGGAGGAACCTAAAGATTTGGAAGAAAAGAGGCCTCCTAGGTGGAGGGAACATCGTGAGCCACAGCTGAGAGCTGGAGGATGCTTGGCCGCCAGTGGAACAGCCGCATGAGATGAGCTGATAATGCTGGCAGGGTCCAGAGCCTGGAGGGCCTCGAATGCCAGGCCAAGGAGCCGGACCTTATCCAGAGGGCAGTGGGAACCATGGAAGGGTTTTGAGCAGGGGAGTGACAAGGCTGGGTGTGTTGCCAGCAGGGTCCCTCTCTGGTTGCTGCATGAAGCATGGACTGAAGGCAGACAGCGGTGTCAAAGAGCCCTCTGCTTTCGAGGTTCAGGAGGAAAAGACGAAGGATGAAGTTGGGCAGTTCTGCGGAAGGTGAGAGGTGGACAGTCCCCAGGATAGCCCAGAGGGGTGGCCAGGATTTAGTTAAGGATGGAAGGAAGGCAGGCAGAAAGTGAGAGGAGGCTTGGTGACTCCTGGGTTCCTGGCTCAGGTGACCAGCTGGTTGGTGATGCTCTTGCTGAGGTTGAGACAGGAGGAGCAGGTCTGGGGAAAGATAAAGAGTTCAGCTTTGGACATGTCAGGGGAGCAGACATCCCAAAGGAGCTATTGGGATTGGTTAGAGGGCTGGAGCCAGGTAAATGTGGATAGATTTTCCCTGAATGACATTTTACTGGATGACTTTAAAGTATCCCAAATATCCTGGGGATAGCCCTTTGGCACCAACTGCCCATGGTCCCCAGGACAGATAGGACCAGGACTTGGGTCCCAGAGAAGGGTCAGCAAAGGGTCTGACTAGGGTGAAGGGGAGGGTACTCCTTGGGTCAGGAGTACCCCCAGGGTAATGCAGGAGTGGCTGGCACAAAGGTTTAGAGGTAGATAAGGGGTAGGAAGAAGCCATGGGTGGGCTGAGCTGGCAGGCCTCAGAGACCGTCAGCCCAGAGCCATCACTGTACAGACAGACAGAGCCAGGCCCAGCAAGGCCTAGGGATGTGGCAGGTCACAAGCCAAGGCAAATAGGTCATCAGCTCCTGGTTCAGTGCTGTACCCTCAGCCCAATTGGCTGGGAGGGGTCAGCTCAGTGTGGGCCTGGGATTGAGCTCCTGGGCCACGCCTAGGTGCTATGGGCTTGTGTGGTTCAGGTGGAAGCCCTGGGGCAGGCAAGTGAGATCCCCACCCTGAGCAGCGCCCTAAACCCACTGTCTGTCAGTTCATCCCAACCCTGTGCTGTTACTTTCTCAGTCCCAGGACCCAGGCTGGGCTGTAATCAGAGGAGGGAACCGGAGCCTGGACTCGGGGAACACAAAGCTCTGCATACAGCCAGTCTCCTGGCAGATGCTGAGATGCTCATGGGATGGTGGGGGACTGTGGCATCAGGGGCCATGTTCCACACAAGGTGAAATGCAGTAAGGGCAATTTCCACAAAGCTTGTTGAGCCAGGTACTGTTCTATGATCTCGAAACAGTGAACAGGATTTATGTTTGAACTAGACATTGACAATAAGCAAACTAATACATAACGATGGAAAGATGAGATGAAGAAACAGAGCCCAGAGGGATGGGCACCTTCAGTGGGGAGCGGGGAATGGCCGCTTGACAGAAGACCCCTGCAGGCCTGATGGGCTGAATGATTTTAATCAAGTCTATGTCCCCCCATGGCCCATGTACCCCACCCTGCCACCAGGCACTCCACCTTCTCCTCAGCTCTAGCTGCACCGTTGGGAGTTTCTCCTTTTTTTTGTTTGAGACGGAGTCTTGCTCTGTCACCCAAGCTGAAGTGCAAGTGCAGTGGTGCGATCTCGGCTCACTGCAACCTCCACCTCCCGAGTTCAAGCAGTTCTCCTGCCTCAGCCTCTCAAGTAGCTAGGATTACAGGCTCCCGTCACCACACCCAGATAATTTTTTTTTTTTTTTTTTTTTTTTTCTTTTGAGACGGAGTCTCGCTCTGCCGCCCAGGCTGGAGTGCAGTGGCCGGATCTCTGCTCACTGCAAGCTCCGCCTCCCAGGTTCACGCCATTCTCCTGCCTCAGCCTCCCGAGTAGCTGGGACTACAGGCGCCCGCCACCTCACCCGGCTAGTTTTTTTGTGTTTTTTAGTAGAGACGGGGTTTCACCGTGTTAGCCAGGATGGTCTCGATCTCCTGACCTCGTGATCCGCCCGTCTCGGCCTCCCAAAGTGCTGGGATTACAGGCTTGAGCCACGGCGCCCGGCCCCAGATAATTTTTGTATTTTTAGTAGAGACGGGGTTTCACCGTTTTGGCCAAGCACGTCTTGAACTCCTGACCTCAAGTGATCTGCCCACTTCTGCCTCCCAAAGTGCTGGGATTACAGGCAGGAGCCAGTGCTCCTGCCTGCACCACTGGGTGTCTGAGGGCTGCCCTTGACTGGGCCATTACTGGGGCCTGAGGAGGACTGCGGGTAAATGAGCCTCCCACGAGGTCTAGTCCCTCCCACGAAGTCCTGCCCAAGAGCCACCCCAGCTCTGCCCACTTGACTTCTCCAGCCTGGGAGCCAGGTAAGAGCTGAGGAGTCCCAGGGCCTTGGCACTGCATCAGATGTAGCCTGGGAGGTGGAGGTGACTCACTTGGGGGTGTCAAGATCCAGGAAACCACAGCCCAGGGTCAGGGCGGAAACCTGGAGACTCCTTGCCTTGCCTTGCCCCAGAATGATGAATAAGAGGTCCCTGGCCTTTCCTAAGAAGGCCACAACGGAGGGTCCTCCTGCTGTCATGGAGGCCCAAATTCCAGTCAAGTTGTTGAGAGGTGCCCAAGGACCTGCCAGCGCCTGCTCCCTCTGGGCCTCGGCCTCCTAGTCCACTTATGCGGGGAGCAATGGGGCTAGATAAGCTTCAGTGTTCCTCACAGCTCTGAATTTCTGTTTCATTGAGTATGTTTCAGGAGGCCCACAACCTCTGATGGTTCCTGGGGGTTCAGGGCAGGGGTGAGTGACAGATGCTGAAAAGGGGAGGGTTTGCAAGGTTTAGCAAATGTCAATACAGTATATGTTGTTAAATTTGAATTTCAGATTAGCAATGAATAACTTTTTAGTATAAGCATATGTCCCACATATCTGTTATGTTAAAGAATTATTCACTGTTTATCAGAAATTCAAATTTGACTGGGCATCTTTTTTTTTTTTTTTTTTTTTTTTTTTTTTTTTTTTGAGACGGAGTCTCGCTCTGTCGCCCAGGCTGGAGTACAGTGGCCGGATCTCAGCTCACTGCAAGCTCCGCCTCCCGGGTTTATGCCATTCACCTGCCTCAGCCTCCC
>NW_020252629.1:0-1452 GCF_003255815.1 Theropithecus gelada | reverse complement strand
CATATACACCATGGAATACTATGCAGCCATAAAAAAGGATGAGTTTGTGTCCTTTGTAGGGACATGGATGCAGCTGGAAACCATCATTCTTAGCAAACTATCACAAGAACAGAAAACCAAACACCGCATGTTCTCACTCATAGGTGGGAACTGAGCAATGAGATCACTTGGACTCGGGAAGGGGGACATCACACACCGGGGCCTATCATGGGGAGGGGTGAGGGGGGAGGGGGGAGAGGGGAGGGATTGCATTGGGAGTTATACCTGATGTAAATGATGAGTTGATGGGTGCTGACGAGTTGATGGGTGCAGCACAGCAACATGGCACAAGTATACATATGTAACAAACCTGCACATTATGCACATGTACCCTAGAACTTAAAGTATAATAATAATAATAATAATAATAAAGTTTTATAAAGCTATATTGACCGTAACTACATGCAGTGACTAATGCTTTTTTATATTCTATTCTGTATTTTATTTTAAAATAAAATAAATGCCTTAATGAAGAAAGTACTATAATCATATTTCCGTTTTATAGAGAACATTTTGGTAAAACTTATAGGGCAGGTTTTACTGAGATAAAACTGGAGTCAGAGAAACCATTTGTGGACTATTGAAAGTATTTGGGCTAGAAACTTTTGGAAGTGAACCAATACTCTGGTGTTGTAATGATGACATATTAGAGAGAGATTTTGGAGACAGCCAACAATGACCAATTTGACCTGGGAGATTATAGAAATTAAGAAATTGAGGATGATATCAGGGTTCTGCCTTGGGTCTGTGGGTAGACTGATGGTGACTTTAACGGAGATAGGGAACACAGGAGACAGAGTAAATTGAAGGGGAAGCAGAGAGCTTGATTCCACTGTTACATAACTTGTACCTGTAATACTCAGGTGGCTGTGTAGGAGGTAATCCAGAGGTGCATATCAGTCACCTTGACTTCTAAGACTGTATTCTTCACTCTTATGTTGTATGTTATTGATTATTTCATCAAAATCATATTACCATGTTTTAAAAATTATGCACAAATAAAATTTAGATTATTCCATAGTATTCCATAATATAGGCATATTATAATTTATTTAATCATTTCTCTAGTTTTGCACATTCATTTCAAATTCTTCACCATTACACATGATGCTAGGATGAATGTCTTTGTGCTAGATCCTTCTTACACCTGATACATCCCTTAAGACAGATTCTCAAAGACAAAATTCTTGAGTTAAGAGCATGAACGTACTAAAGGCTCGTGATAAATATCAGCAATAGTTTTCCAGAAATGCGGTACCGATGTTTACCGCTTACTTGAAATTTATAGGATTGTCCATCTTACCATATTTCATGCAAGAGAGAAAGTATTACGAGAAACAGACTGGTGAGAAATGTTATCATTTTTTAAATTGCATCTTTTATTATCAGAGGGATGTTTTATATTAATTATAT
>NW_020252628.1:0-1452 GCF_003255815.1 Theropithecus gelada | reverse complement strand
TTGAGACAAAATAGTAGCTCAAACCTTTGGCACTATTAAATCCTAAAAGTCATCTGCCAGGAGGTTTGAGCTAGAAAGGAGAAGACACCTTTCTCCTAAACTCCTAAGGTAGTTCTGTATGGTTACCTTTTTACCTATTCATGTCCCAGTCCAACAATTGGCAAGGACCACATCATGTCTAGCTTTGTGTCATTTTGTTTTCCAAGCCCACACCAAAGGGACGGGAAGGATATGTAAAAAGTAGCATAGTAGGCACTTAAAAAAAAATAGCATTTTTTTTGCTTCTGCTTTTCTCCCATTTTGAAGAAACAAAACCTTCTCCCAAATAATTCAGATCCTGAAGGACATTTTTCATGGCTCAGTCTCCACATACCCACCACGTTTCTCAAATCCTTATCTGCCTATTTGGCCCTGCAGATGAGCTTTCATCTCCTGTATCTCTCTCTCTCTCTCTTTCATGTTTCTCTTTCTCTCCCTCTTCCTCTCTCTCTTTAGTGTCTCTCTCCTCTCTGTCCTCTCTCTCCAGCTTTAGGCTTGCCTGGCTTCCTGATTAAGCCAATATGTCTGCCCTACATGCGTTTCAACAGTGTTATCCCAAGTAAGTACAACAATGATTTTTCCACCCCTACGAAGGCCGTTCTTTGCTAAAAAATGCCTCTGAAACTCTTACATAAATTCCAGTAAGCTCTGTTATTATTTACTTCATAGAATAGGAGGCACTGCATTGTACTCAAAATCACTCTTCCTCTCTGATTTTCCCAGTTTTCCTAAGAATAAATTTGTAATTCTTCCTTTGATGCAATTTGTTTTCTAAAAATACCTAGTGTTCTACTTATCTGATCTTTAAGACATGCCCATGTTGGTCTCAATCTCAGGGTGAACACAGCAAACATAGGCTGAGAAGTCAATATTCCCAGTACATGATTAGTTCCCAAAGTTCTGAGAATTTGCTTTCTCATAAAGAAAAAAAAAATCTCCATATTGGCCTATAGTTGACATATATTCATCACCATTATATAAAGAGTGCCTTTTATGGTTCACACACATACTGAGCAAGAAATGGAGATATAGTGTTGAAAAAGACAATAAACCATGCCTTCACTCAACAAGCTATAGTTCATTAGAAAGACAAAACAGACCTAGAAACCATTAGGTATAAGAGTGTAACAAGTGCTATATAAATTTATATTCTAGACATAGTGGTAGCTGCAAGTCTGCAGATCAACTCTGCTTGTGAGTGGAGAATTGGGGGAAAATGTGAAGTTTCAACTATAGTGTGAAGGACCATGGCTGGTCAGGAGGTGTGGGTGGGTAAGTGGTACAGGCAAAAGCAAGAAGGCAAAGCTCAACAAAGCTTGCTCAGGGACAGGTAAATAGGTGTAGCTCAAGTACAGGGCACAAAAATTGTGGGGTGGCAGAAGATCAAGCTACCGGGGTAGACAGAAAGCATAT
>NW_020252627.1:0-1452 GCF_003255815.1 Theropithecus gelada | reverse complement strand
AGAAAGAAGCTTTCTGAGAAACGTCTTTGTGTTCTGTGAAGTCATCTCCCAGAGTTACAGCTTTCCCGTCAAGAAGCCTTTCGCTAAGACAGTTCTTGTGGAATTTGCAAAGTGATATTTGGAAGCCCATAGAGGGCTATGGTGAAAACGGAAATATCCTCCGATGAAATCCCGAAAGAAGCTTTTTGAGAAACTGCTTAGTGTTCTGTTAATTCATCTCACAGATTTAGAGCTTTCCCCTCAAGAAACCGCTCGCTAAGCCAGTTCTTGTGGAATTCGAAAAGTGATATTTGGAAGCCCACAGAGGGCTATGGTGAAAAAGAAAGTATCCTCAGAGAAAAACTGGAAAGAAGCTTTCTGAGAAACTGCTTTGTGATGTGTGATTTCCACTCACAGAGTTACATCTGTATTTCGTGGATCTCTTTGCTAGCCTTATTTCTGTGGAATCAGGGAACAGATATTTCGGAACCCTTTGAAGACTATAGGGCCAAAGGAAATATCCTCCGATAACAAAGAGAAGGAAGCTTTCTGAGAAACTCCTTAGTGTTCTCTGAAATCATCTCACAGAGTTACAGCTTTCCCCTCAAGAAGCCTTTCGCTAAAACAGTTCTTGTGGAATTTGTAAGTGATATTTGAAAGCCCATAAACGGCGATGGTGAAAAAGGAAATATCTTTCGATGAAATCTGGAAGGAAGATTTCTGAGAAACTGCTTATTTTTCTGTTAATTCATCTCACAGAGTTACAGCTTTCCCCTGAAGAAGCCTCTCGGTAAGCCAGTTCTTGTGGAATTCGCAAAGTGATATTTGGAAGCCCAGAGAGGGCTATGGTGAAAAAGAAAATATCCTCAGAGAAAAACTGGAAGGAAGCTTCCTGAGAAACTGCTTTGTGATGCGTGACTTACACTCACAGAGTTACATGTGTATTTCGTGGATCTCCTTGCTAGCCTTATTTCTGTGGAATCTGAGAACAGATATTTCTGATTCCTTGGAAGAATACAGGGCCAAAGCGAATATCTTCCGATCACAAAGAGAAAGAAGATTTCGGAAAACATTCTTTGTGTTCTGTGAAATCATCTCACAGAGTTACAGCTTTCCCCTCAAGAAGCCTTTCGCTAAGACACTTCTTGTGGAATTGACAAACTGATATTTGGAACCCCTTGAGGACTACGGTGAAAAAGGAAATATCCTCAGATGAAATCTGGAACGAAGCTTTCTGAGAAACTGCTTAGTGTTCTGTTAATTCATCTCACAGAGTTACATCTGTATTTCGTGGATCTCTTTGCTAGCCTTATTTCTATGGAATCTGAGAACAGATATTTCGGATCGCTTTGAGGACTATAGGGCCAAAGGAAATATCCTCCGATAACAAAGAGAAAGAAGCTTTCTGAGAAACTTCTTTGGGTTCTGTGAAATCATCTCACAGAGTTACAGCTTTCCCCTCAAGAAGCCTTT
>NW_020252626.1:0-1452 GCF_003255815.1 Theropithecus gelada | reverse complement strand
AGCTTAGTGTTCTGTTAATTCATCTCACAGAGTTACATCTGTATTTCCTGCATCCCTTTGCTAGCCTTATTTCTGTGGAATCTGAGAACAGATACTTCGGATCCCTTTGAAGACAATGGGACCAAAGGAAATATCCTCCGATAAGAAAGAGAAAGAATCTTTCTGAGTAACTTCTATGTGTTCTGGGAAATCATCTCAAAGAGTTACAGCTTTCGCGTCAAGAAGCCTTTGGCTTAGACAGTTCTTGTGGAATTGGCAAATTGATATTTGGAAACCCATAGAGGGCTATTGTGAAAAAGGAAATATCCTCACATGAAATCTCGAAAGAAGCTTTCTGAGAAACTGCTCTGTGATGTGTGACTTCCACTCACAGAGTTACAGCTGCATTTCGTGGTTCTCTTTGCTAGCCTTATTTCTGTGGAATCTCAGAACAGATATTTCTGATCCCTTTAAGAGTATAGGGCCAAAGGAAAAATCCTCCGGTAACAAAGAGAAGGAAGCTTTCTGAGAAACTTCTTTGTGTTCTGTGAAATCATCTCAGGGAGTTACAGCTTCCCGTCAAGAAGACTTTCGCTAAGACAGTTCTTGTGAAATTGGGAAAGTGATATTTGGCAGCCCATAGAGGGTATGGTGAAAAAGGAAATATCCTCACATGAAATCTGGAAAGAAGCTTTCTGAGAAACTGCTCTGTGATGTGTGACTTCCACTCACAGAGTTACATCTGCATTTCGTGGTAATCTTTGCTAGCCTTATTTCTGTGGAATCTGAGAACAGATATTTCCGATCCCTTAGAAGTCCATAGGGCCATAGGAAATATCCTCCGGTACCAAAGAGAAAGAAGATTTCTGAGAAACTTCTTTGTGTTCTGTGAAATCATCTCACAGAGTAACAGCTTTCTCCTCAAGAAGCTTTTCGCAAAGACAGTTCTTGTGGAATTGGCAAAGTGATATTTGGAAGCCCATAGAGGGCTCTGGTGAAAAAGGAAATATCCTCAGATGAAATCTGGAAAGAAGCTTTCTGAGAAAGTGCTTAGTGTTCTGTTAATTCATCTCACAGAGTTACATCTGTATTTCGTGGATCTTCTTGCTAGCCTTTTTTCTCTGGATTCTGAGAACAGATATTTTGGATACCTCTGAAGACTATACGGCCAAAGGAAATTTCCTCCGATAACAAAGAGAAAGAAGGTTTTTGAGAAACTTCTTTGTGTTCTGTGAAATCATCACACAGAGTTACAGCTTTCCCGTCAAGAGGACTTTCTCTAAGACAGTTCTTGTGGAATTGGCAAAGTGATATTCGGAAGCCCATAGAGGGCTATGTTGAAAAAGGAAATAACTTCAGATGAAATCTGGAAAGAAGCTTTCTGAGAAACTGCTTAGTGTTCTGCTAATTCATCTCAGATAGCTATATCTGTATTTCGTGGATCTCTTTCCTAGCCTTATTTCTGTGGAATAT
>NW_020252625.1:0-1452 GCF_003255815.1 Theropithecus gelada | reverse complement strand
TTGGCAAAGTGATATTTGGAAGCCCATAGAGGGCTATGCTGAAAAAGTAAATATCCTCAGACGAAATCTGGAAAGAAGCTTTCTGAGAAACTGCTCTGTGATGTGCGACTTCCACTCACAGAGTTACATCTGTATTTCGTGGATCTCTTTGCTAGCCTTATTTCTGTGGAATTTGAGAACAGATATTTCGGATCCCTTTGAAGACGATAGGGCCAAAGGAAATATCCTCCAAAACAAAGAGAAGGAAGCTTTCTGAGAAACGTCTTTGTGTTCTGTGAAATCATCTCACACAGTTACAGCTTTCCCCTCAAGAAGCCTTTCGCTAAGACAGTTCTTATGGAATTGGCAAAGTGATATTTGGAAGCCCATAGAGGGCTATGGTGAAAAAGGAAATATCCTCTGATGAAATCTGGAAAGAAGCTTTCTAACAAACTGCTCTGTGATTTGGGACTTCCATTCAAAGAGTTACATCTGTTTTTGGTGGATCTCTTTCCTAGCCTTATTTCTGTGGAATCTGAGAACAGATATTTAGGATCCCCTTGAAAACTATAGGGCCAAAGGAAATCTCCTCCGATAACAAAGAGAGAGAAGCTTTCTGAGAAACTTTTTAGTTTTTTGTGAAATCATCTCACAGAGTTACAGCTTTCCCCTCAAGAAGCCTTTCGCTAAGACAGTTCTTGTGGAATTGGCAAAGTGTTATTTGGAAGCCCATAGAGGGCTATGGTGAAAAAGGAAATATCCTCAGATGAAATCTGGAAAGAAGCTTTCTGAGAAACTGCTCTGTTATGTGTGACTTCTACTCACAGAGTTATATATGAATTTCGTGGATCTCTTTCCTAGCCTTATTTCTGTGAAATCTGAGAACAGATATTTCGGATCCCTTTGAAGTCTACAGGGCCAAAGGAAATATCCTCATATAACAAATAGACAGAAGCTTTCTGAGAAACTACTTTGTGTTCTGTGAAATCATCTCACAGAGTTACAGCTTTCCCTCAGGAAGCCTTTGGCTAAAACAGTTCTTGTGGTATTGGCAAAGTGATATTCGGAAGCCCTTAGAGGGCTATGGTGAAAAAGGGAATATCCTCATATGAAATCTGGAAAGAAGCTTTCTAAGAAACTGCTCTGTAATTTGGGACTTACACTCACAGAGTTACATCAGTATATCGTGGATCTCTTTGCTAGCCTTATTTCTGTGGAATCTGAGAACAGATATTTCGGATCCCTTTGAAGACTATAGGGACAAAGGAAATATCCTCCGAAAACACAGAGAAAGAAGCTTTTAGAGAAACTTCTTTGTGTTCTGTGAAATCATCTCACAGAGTTACAGCTTTCCCCTCATGAAGCCTTTTGCTAAGACAGTTCTTGTGGTATTGGCAAAGTGATATTTGGAAGCCCATAGAGGGCTATGGTGAAAAAGGAAATATCCTCAGATGAAATCTGGAAAGAAGCTAG
>NW_020252624.1:0-1453 GCF_003255815.1 Theropithecus gelada | reverse complement strand
TCAAGCGATTATCCTGCCTCAGCAACCCAAGTGGCTAGTGTCATGCATGTCTGTCTGAAGAGACCACCAAACAGGCTTTGTGTGAGCAACATGGCTGTTTATTTCACCTAGGTGCAGGCGGGCTGAGTCCGAAAAGAGAGTCAGTGAAGGGAGATAAAGGTGGGGCTGTTTTATAGGATTTGGGTAGGTAAAGGAAAATTACAGTCAAAGGGGGGTTGTTCTCTGGTGGGCAGGAGTGGGGGTTACAAGGTGCTCAGTGGGGGAGCTTTTTGAGCCAGGATGAGCCAGGAAAAGGAATTTCACAAGATAATATCATCGCTTAAGGCAAGGACCGGCCATTTTCACTTCTTTTGTGGTGGAATGTCATCGGTTAAGGCGAGACAGGGCATTTGCACTTCTTTTGTGATTCTTCAGTTACTTCAGGCCATCTGGGCCTATAAGTGCAAGTCACAGGGGATGCGATGGCTTGGCTTGGGCTCAGAGGCTTGACAGCTAGGATTACAGATGTCCACCACCATGCCTGGCTAATTTTTTTTTTTTTTTTTTGTATTTGTAATAAAGGTGGGGTTTCACCATGTTGGCCAGGCTGGTTCCGAACTCCTGATCTCAGGTGATCCACCGGTCTTGGTCTCCCAAAATGTTGGAATTAACAAGCGTGAGCTACTGTGCCTGGCCAAAATCAATTTTTCTGTATGCAAATTGCTTTTTTCCTTAGGCGTCTCAATTTCTACTTCCAAAGGTATTATTTTATAAGAAATGTACCCCCAAGAAACAATATTATTGAAAGGTTTAGTCTTTGTCATCCCAATTTTATTCTGATTTAAATTCATCTGGAGGAAAAAAAGCCTCACAAATGTACATTATATGTTTCTTATTAACAATATGCTATTTTCAAGTAACTCTATCGTTACTGTCTTTTACTATCATTACTGTCTTTTAGTTAAAAATTTATCTTCAAGATTATCCCTTGGAAAAAAAAAAAAACATTTTGCAAGCCAGGCACCGTGGCTCATGCCTGTAATCCCAACATTTTGGGAGGCCATGGTGGACCACTTGAGGCTAGGAGTTCAAGACCAGTCTGGCCAACATGGCAAAACCCCATCTCTACTAAAAATACAAAAAACTTAGCTGGGTGTGGAGGTGCATGCCTGTTATCCCAGCTACTCAGGAGGCCGAAGCACTGGAATTGTTTGAACTTGGGAGGTAAAGGTTGCAGTGAGCCTAGATGGCACCACTGCACTCCAGCCTGGGGAACAGAGAGAGACTCTATCTCAAGAAAAAAAAAAAAAAAGAAAGAAAGAAGGAAAGAAAGAAAGAAAGAAAGAAAGAAAGAAAGAAAGAAAGAAAGAAAGAAAGAAAGAAAGAAAGAAAACCATTTTCAACAACTGTTTCATCTCACCTTAAAGATGAAGGAAATATTTATCTCATAATTATATAATAAGTATAGATCAAT
>NW_020252623.1:0-1453 GCF_003255815.1 Theropithecus gelada | reverse complement strand
CGACTTTGCAGACCTCTCTTCCCCCAGGCCTCCCTCCTCCTCCTCTCCGCCCCCTCCGGGTTCCGGCTCTCCCAGGAGGCTACGACTCCGGGTGGAGCCACTGGTCCCGCAGGGATCCCCGCGTCCTCGGTCGCCGCGTCCACGTCCCTCTCGCGTCCCCGCCCGGCGCCGCGCCCGCTCCTCTGAGTTCGGCCTCCGCGCGGTGCAGCGCAGTCTTAGGCCGCGAGACAAGGTACGTGCGCGTCCCCGGGGCACATAAGCCCGGGCCCCGCTCCTTTGAACTCGCGCGTGTGTTCTAACTGTGGCAAAGAAGGTCTTTGCCGCGTGCACGGGCAAGGAACTTCCCATAATCCGTTTTCAGAAGCTGACTTTCATAAAAGTGATACGTTGTCCTTGCAGAACAGCAGCCCCCACGATCCCACGCGTCCGAAGCAGCCGCTGTTTACATTTTGGTATTTTCCCGTAGGTGTTTCGCCATGCATTTTAAGGACATAGTGGAAATCACACCGTATGCAAACTTGCGTTCGTTTTGGCCGTTTAGCACGGAGGAACCTTTCCTCCATGCCGTTAAATACTCCTTGTAACTCTCTTCCTGCAGTGAGACATTCTGGTTCTAGCGTTTTTACTAATATAAAACTGTGAAAAAAAAACTGAGCATATTTGCATCGAAATCAGTATCCACATTCGACAGCTTTTCCTTAGGGTGAGTATTAAGAAGAGAGGTGCTGGGTCTATGGGTCTAAGAGTGGGACATCCTAAATGCTGGGTAGGTGTTGCCAAGAACGACTGGACAGTTTACACCCCACAGCCATGTGGGTCGGGCAGGCTTTGGAAACACTGGGCACTGAGATTTATGTCCACTTGCTGATGGAAGATGCCACCTGTTGTTTTCAAAGCCCATTTAAAATAAAGTGGTTAGTAATGAGCCTCGTCGCTATCCGGGGAATCCTATCCAGGCCTGGGAACACCAGAGAAAAAGCAGACTGCAGGGGCGTCGTTAGCATGTCCAAGAGGGCCAATGTGTGCTCATCCAGGTAGCTTCCTAATTCCTGCTCTCTCAACCATAGACACTTGGAAAATACAAGGATGACTGCTGAAAAATAAATATTTGGAGAAGTTTGATGTTTATATAATCATCTAAGGATAAGTACTGGCCCTGCCTTCCCTGCTGCAAGATTGAAAATCACTTGCCATGTTCCTACAGTGTTTAACCAGTAAAGGAGAAACCTGCCCTTCACATTAGACCCCACCTTCCTGTGTTGTCTTGGGGTCCTCTGTAACCCTGAGCCCTGGATTCACTTCCACGTGGTTTCGATTTCTAAATTTCTAAAGCTTCCAGAAATGTATTCCTCCCTTCTCTCCTCTCCTCCCCACTGCACCTCGCTCCCTCCTGGCCTTCCCTCTCTCGACTTTGCAGACCTCTCTTCCCCCAGGCCTCCCTCCTCCTCCTCTC
>NW_020252622.1:0-1453 GCF_003255815.1 Theropithecus gelada | reverse complement strand
TGGGATTACTGAGCAGAGTGTATGACCATATCACAAATATTTTAACACTTCCTCTTTAATTTACTTTTCTTATTTTAGGGAGAGTGGCTAATTTCCTCCGGTACAGCAAGTGTTGTTTTTCAGATTTTATTCTATCACATACTTTATTTTATAGTTTTTATAAAATAGCCTGCTTTAAAGAAATCAATGTATTATAGATTTTCATGTTTTGCATATTTTGTGTAAATATCCTTTTTAGTAGCTACATAATATTTCAGGGGTTTCTTTGTACTCGGATATTAAACACTGGTGTCACCTTAGGGTTTATTTCTTGAATCTCCTCCCGTATTTATTTATACTCACTTCCCAGGTGATTTCCTTGTTCTTGTGGCTTTATATGTCATCTATATGTTGATGAAAATAAATTTGTATCCCTTGCCCAAACCTAAACTTCATACTAGCATATCCAGCTGCCTACTGGACATCTCCATTTATAAGCCTGGTAGCCTAATAAGCATTACCTCAGTCTTACCAGGCCTCATACTGAAGTCATGAACTTCAGCCCAACCCCCATGCCAGGACAAAACCTTGTCGTTACCTGTTATTCCTTTCTTGCCTCATCCCATCCATGTTCAGTCTGTCTGTGGATCCTGTGAGCCCAGTCTTCGGGATACTTCCAGGATCTGATCACTTCTCACTGCCTCTTTTGCTGCCATCACCTCTGACCTGGATAATTGCAGCAGCCTTCCAGTTAGCCTTGCTGTCTCCATCCTTGTTCCCCTTCTGTCTGCTCTCAACAGAGGAGCTAGTGATCCTCTTAGGACAGAATAAATCATTTAGGTTTTCTTCACATGGTCCTGAAGAAGCTTCCTACCTTACTGTGTGTAACAACAAAAACAAAAAGTCCCAAAATGGCCTAGAAGGCACTGTGTGTGGCTGCCTGCCGCTCTCTAACCCCTCTTCATTCCTCCCGTGCTTACTAACTCTGTACTAGTCTCTCTAGCCTTCTGGATATATGCCTTCAGCGTCTCAGTCAGATTCCTTCTCAGCCTTCAGCCTTGGCTGCTGTTCCTTCTAGAATGTCCTTCCGCCATTTACCTTTCTAGTTTCTTTCCTTACTTCCTTCAGGATTCTGTGTACCTTCTCAATGGGGTCTTCCCTGGCCAATCTGTTTTAAATGACAGCCCAACCTAGGTAGCCCTGTCCTTACTAGCACGCTTTATTTTTCTCTCTAGCACTTCTCACCATCTGGCATAGCATACACTGCTTGGTTTATTTTTAATCTCCCTCTGCTAGAATGTAAGCTCCATAAAAACGGGATTTTGTTCACTGCAGCATCCCCAATACCTAGAGCAGGGCTGATACATAATAGATGCTCACCGAGTCATTTTGTAGTGACTCATTAAGCTATTTACCCATTTCCCCTCTGCAGATAATTGTGCGTGAAAATCTTTACATCTGTGGCCTTTCTTCT
>NW_020252621.1:0-7764 GCF_003255815.1 Theropithecus gelada | reverse complement strand
TGAATCTAGCCAGAGTTTGTATTTATTCCTTATTACTAGAAGAATCTTAATACTGATGATGTTGGTGTCAGGATTATCATCTTTGGAGTTCGTTGTGTTTATGGAAGCATGCTGATTAGCCACATGAATCTCCATTTTGCTATTATGCATCTTAGTTTTTAAAAATTGCTATTTGGGCCAGGCATGGTGGCTCATGCCTGTAATCCCAGCAGTTTGGGAAGCTGAGGCAGGCAGATCACTTGAGGTAAGGAGTTCGAGACCAGCCTGGCCAAGATGGTGAAACCCTGTCTTTACTAAAAATAAAAAAAATTAGCCGGGCATGGTGGCATGTGTCTGTAATCCCAGCTGCTTGGGAGGCTGAGGTGGGAGAATCATCTGAACCTGGGAGGTGGAGGTTGCAGTGATCCGAGATTGAGCCACTGTACTCCAGCCTGGGGAACACAGCAAGACTCTGTCTCAAAATAAATACAATACAATACAATACAATACAATTGCTATTTGGGGTTTTCTAATATTTTCCTTTTCCTTTTTTAAAATAATTCATCAAGACATTTAATAGATGATAGTGCAAATTATAATTTCATTTGAATACAAATATATGCACATGTTTCCAACAAGTTATCTAGCAGTTACTACAAACAGCTCCAAGGACCTTAGAATTATATTTTAAAACTCTGTGGCTGCAATTTAATTCTAACAATCTTACTTGCTCTCAAGAGAATATCGTCAATTTCAAATAAGAATCACAAACTCCAAAAGACCAGTGGAGCGGGAATGAGGAGTGGGCAAGAGAAGTATACACAGGGTTGAAGAGAAATACAGCTCTTTAGGAAACCAAAATCAGATGCATTATTACAGCTAAAGGCAAGGAAAGGTCTATGACTTTTAAAAAATGGCTTTTCTTCCAGTACCATACAAGTCTTACAGAGAAAAGTGGGACAAGTCGACTGACTTAAAAGGACAGAGATTACATTTTCAGACACCTTCATCTGCAGACAAGTGGCCCTTTCCATTGAGGATTCAGCAGCGAAGTTATTATATCTAGCCCAGAAGCTAAATGTTGAATTTGCAAGTACAGTTTATTTTATAGAATTCAACATCATAAACAGCAGGCACCTGCTGCTTTGCTTACTGCCCCCAGCCCCGGCCAATTTTCCCCTCCCCCGTGCAGACTCTGTAGAGGGAGCAGTGATGCAGCCCTACTGCTTTGAAGTGAGACTAGTTCTTCTAATTCCGCTATGAGCTCATTCTTGTCAAACTCTTCCAGACCCTACAGGTCTTGAAATTGTTAAAATCTCCTCTGCAAGTTCTTGCTGGTCAGCAACGTCCTGCATTAACTCTTCGACTTGACCCATGTCCTTGTAGCAGGCAGTCCTCACAGGTTTGGCAGCATAGCCCATGTTTACGAGCTCTTCTGTGTTGGGGCTGGTGTTGGAGTTGTCCGGGGCCTCCTGCTGGGGCTTGATGGTTAGCGATGTGCTGTCGATTGGCATCAGGTGCTTCTCATGCCTCTTCTTGAGCCTTGGGTGCCAGGAAGGCTGCACTTTGTGTTTCTTTGCTACTGTCAGCTCCTGCTCAATCTTCTCCAGGAACTCAGGCTTCTGGTTTCCCATCTCTTCTGTGTCCTGCAGCTGCTGGATGGCCTCCTGGGGGTCAGGCTGCCCCTGTAAGTCTTACTCCCTCCTACCCCAAACGGCTTCCTGGATACCTGAACACTGATTTGGTTGCTGTTCCAGTGTCTGCTTCCAGCCCCCTCCAATATTTTTTAAAGAATATTTCATTTCTTTAAGGTTTTCAGGGACTCAGTCTCTTCCTTTGTTTTTGCTTCATATTTTTATGCCTGCGTAATTCTTGTCCTACTGGCTAGATTGTAGTTTTTGGGAGTGAGCAGTAAGAATGGAATGCCTTGAAGTTGCATTGGGTGAGCTGGAGTTTAAATTTATTTTCTTTACTCTGTAAGGCCCCAATTTGTGTGTGTGTGTATTTTAGTAAGAATGCAGTGCCAGTGCCTTTATATACTGTAAAATGTCTCATTTACCTGTGCTCTTTTTTGACTGTTTTTCCTTTTCCTTTTTTTCACCTATTTGCTCCACATGATTCCAAAGAGATGATAAACAATTTATTTGAGCCTTTGTATTGCTTATTGTCAGTCTGAAAAACAATTGCCAATAAACTGTATTGATTCATATCATTAAACATGGACTCACACATACACACGCAATCAAATTTTAGTGTGACCAAATTGCAAAATATGTCTTCAGCATGGTTGCTTTGTCAGTGACCAGCTGAGCCTGCTGATACAGGACTCAGCATACATATGCTCCTCGGCGGTACTGACCAGCTGGCATATGGCACCATGCTGGCACAGGGTCCTGTCAGTCAGCCCCACAGGCATGCCATTCACCCAGAATTAGAACCAAAGGGAAGATCTTTTCTTTGCAAACTGTTAGCAGAAGTGACCTTTCCCAATGGCTTAGGATAATTTTGCAAGTGTGAAGGAGAGCCATTTATTAGCATAAGTTATTCAATAGCCTTATTTAAGGCTAGAACCCAGTGATTTTTAACTGAAAATATTGGCTATGAATTGCTGGAAGGTGTAATAATATTATTCCTGTCTTGAAATTCCATTACACAGGATTGAGTCAAATAGCATCTGTAAGTCACCTGAATTTCTCTCCTGGCCAGCTGCACATTTGATTTTGAATCATTGTGCTGCCTTGGATCCAAGGAGAGGCCCACTGTTGTTTTCACTTCTAGCCCTTGTCATCCTCTCTAGTTCTGTTTTAATGATGAGGGATGGTAAACTGGGCTGGGAATTAAGAGATGAATATTTGGATTATATTTCTACCACAAGGAGTTGCATGACCTGTGATTAGATAGGCTGGGATTTAATGGTAATCCACTGAAAAATTGCCATACCAGTTATCACCGTGTCACCCAAAGATGTCCAGCATTTAGGATGTATCATTCCTTTAATACTCACAACAAATGAAACAAAATACACTCAAGGCCAAATCCACATCTGGTTGGGAATCCTAGTATCCCTGTGGTGGGGGTAAGGTTAAACTGTTCCTAGCACATTTCTCTTTGGTTTCCTACTCTTGATTTCCTGCTTCTGTTAAATTCTTATTCCCTGTTTTCATCTCACCTCCTGGTCATTTTTTTTTCCTTCTATTTTTATCATTAACTCCATATATGGAAGACAACTTTGTCTTTAATTTTCCACCAATTTTCTTTTACCCAAGACAGTGTATCTTGCAGATTTTTACTGAAAGTCTGGCATAAAGTGTGTGTGTGTGTGTGTGTGTGTGTGGGTGGGTGGGTGGGTGGTGGTGCTAGAGGTTGAATTGTGTATTCCCCCAACCCCAAATTCATGTTTTGATGTTTTAATCTTCAGTACCCCAGAATGAGACTGCATTTAGAGATAAAGTGTCTTTAAAGAGGTAATTAAAGTTAAATGAAATAATTGATATGGGCCCTAATTCAATATGACGTGTCCTTATAAGAAGAGGAGATTAGGACATGGACACACACAGAAAAAGAACATGTGGAGACCCAGGAAAAAGCCATCTCCAAGCCAAAGAGAGAGGTCCCAGAAGAAACTCACCTTGCCAACACCTTGATCTTAGGCTTCTGGCCTCCAGATTTGTGGTGTTTAAGTCGCTCAGTCTGTGGTAATCTGTTATGGCAGCTCTAGCTGACTAATACAGCAGGGTGATCTCAGAATAGAACACTGCATGGGAAACAATTTAACATTGAAGAGTAGCCATCTTTATTTTAAAGATCTTTTGGCTTCTGTCACCAATGAAAATTTCTCATGGTCAGTTTTTCTTTTTAAGATCTGGTCTTTTTTTTTTTTTTTTTTTCATGTTTTCAGTGTTTTTCTTTTCCTCACTCCTTATGTCTTCCCCATTCTACCTCTAAGGAGGAAGAACTCTAAAATATGTCAAGGAGGAATGGGATTTTTTGGGAAACTCATAGCTAGATGGGGGAAACGGAGTAGTTCAGACGCATGCTTGGGGGTCAGACAGGACTGGCAGTTCACATCCTGGCTCTACTACCTCCCAGCTGTGGATTTGGGATAGATTACTGAACCTTTCCATTCATCTGCTCCTTATCCGTAAGTTGTTGTGTTGGCACCTACCTGACCGTAAAACAGTGCATATAGAACACTTAGCAGAGTGCTGAGCTCAACAAATACAAACTGCTATCATTAAGTCACCATCCCACCAAGGGGTGCATTCATGGGTGGAGGAAAAGGCTGATAAGTCGATGAAGGTGCCCAACCAGCCCATGAGTAAATACGAACCATGATCACATTTCCTTCAGTATACCAATGGGGAAGGCAGACCCTTCTCTTTGAATGAATGCCATCTTTCTCTCCCTTTTTTAAATGAGGTCTGCTCTCTTCACTTCTTGGTATGCCTCCTGTTCAGGTGCCATCAGGTTCTTTGAGGGCCTGGTAGCACCAAGGTGGGCCAAGACAAAGGAGCCACTGAATGAATGTCTTAAGTTTGCCTACAGAAAGATCAAGATGTCCTTTTGCCTCACAGATGCTCCACCCAGCTTACAAAGTAGAAGAAGAGAAAGGAGTTTGGGGCAGATATTTTAGTTAATAATAAATAATGTTTGTGTGTATATGCGTGCATATTTTAGGTGACCTGGTGTGGTTGTAAACAATAGGATAAGATTCAAGAATACAGAAATCTGACCCTTGTCACTTTTACCATAACCAAAGTAAATCCTTTGTTGTTATTTGGGCATAAGTAGAAACAACTTATTCTAACTACACTGCTGGTATCAGCTCATTTCAAGACAGACCAGCCTGGATCATTGCAACCCCCATGGCTTGGTTCGCCTCATTTGTGTCTCAAGAATCATGGGTAAAACTATCAAAAAGAAGCCAGCAGCCAGAGTCACCTCCCTTAAAGATGTGCAATCCAAGAAGATGACACCTCAATTACCTAGGGCAAGAGAATTCCCAAGTTACACCAGTCTGCGGCCATTAAGAGATGTAAGCTGTGCAACAATGTCGATCAATTCTGGCATTTAATCTTGATTTCATCTCCTTTGAAAGCTTTCCCTTTTATATGTAGTTAGTAAAAGGCATTGAGGAGAAAATGCCATTCAGGCCTTGACTTTTTGCCTAATGTGAATCCTTACAATTTCTCACACAGAACTTTTAGGGGGTAGTTATTAATTACACACATTATAGATTATACAATCAATATGCCTGAATTCATCTAAATTATCCCATAATTTGATCACAGAGTAACTCAGTTAACAAGGCAGAAATAACTTTTAAATTAAGTCTAATTACCATCCTAACCACCAGATGTCAGTTTTTAAATGCAGGTCACAGATTAAAAGGCATTTTTTTTTTTTTTTTTTTACAATTGTAGGGGAGGGAATGGTGCCTGGTGAAGGAAGTTCAGCAGTCATGGTACATGACTTCCTGGGGAGTATGCTGAGCAATTACGGCAGAGTGGCAGGGCCTTCATTTGGGTTCGAACAACGCAGACTAGAGGATGGAGTTTGTGTACTTCATATAATAGTCATACTCTGGGGTGACACTGACCGGTGTATGCCTGGGCCCCAGAAACCGTTATAAGAGTTCCTAATATGTGCTGGGTTGAACTGAATATCCCGTGGAAGTGCTGCTTTACAGGTGACAGAAGTGGAGGCGCAGTGTCTGTATAGGTCAGCAAGGTTTCCCCTGCCTCTCTCTATCTCTTTCTCTCAGCAGTATGATCACACACAGAATGGCAAGCAACCCCGGGACTTTCTCACTTTCCAACAGAGTCCCTCAATCCAATTACACAACACAATTCTAAAAGCTGACTCTGCTATTATTTCTCAAATATGTCCAGATATTAACATTTCAGTGGCTAACGAGCAGTGCTATCTTTTTCTTTTTCTTTTTGAAACAGGGACTTACTCTGTCACCGAGGCTGGAGTACAGTGGCACAGGAACATGGTTTCCTGCAGCCTTGACCTCTCTGGGATCAAGCAATACTCCCGCCTTAGCCTCCTGAGTAGCTGGGACCGCAGTCACACTATGCTGTCCAGCTAATTTTTTGTAGAGATGGGGGTCTCACCTTGTTGTCCAGGCTGGTCTCGGAGTCCTGGGCAGCACGCATCATCCTCCCAAAGTGCTGGGATTACAAGCATGAGCCACCATGCCTGGCTTATCATTTTCACTGTCATAATTCTATCTGATAAGTAGATAACATACTCTGTGAAGGTGCTTCCTTCCCCACCCCCTCTATTGGATTGATACAGCTATCGTCATTGGCATGAAAAAAGATGTAGCCTTGCCATAAACATTTTGTTTTGCTAAGTTGGCCCTCATGGATAAATGGATGTGTAGCCTGACTTTCAGGCTCACTGGGATGTTTTGAAAAGCCACTGCATTTCAAAGATGCAGGGTAGTGTGGTGAACAAAAGCATTTGTAGTCTTTGAAGTTGCAGGGACCTGTGTTTTAGTCAAGATTTACTACTATTATTACCATTGGTGGTACTACTACTAATTATTATTATTTACCTTGGGCAATATGAGTTGAGGGCAACATGTAGATTATAACACCTCTTTCCTAGAGTTATTATGAAGATTATGTGAAATATTGCCACTAAAGTGCTGCACTTGGTAAGTCACCTGTTGAAATGCTGTTCAGAGAACGCTGCTGAAACTCCCTTTACTTGTGAGATTTAAGAAAACTGGCTGAAATCAGTTGGAAGCAATATGGCCAACCTGAGTCTGTACAGAATGAGCTTGTTAATGTCACAGCCCGAATTTCCACCATGTTTTATACTAACTGCCGCTGAATTTGCACGTGATCCACGAGGTAGCATAAAGAGATAACTGCGCATGCCCGAGGACTTTCTAGACCTCTCCCTTCCTTCCACCATCACCTAGTAATCTCAGAACACACCCCCTGAACCTTTTCTAATAAAATGACTGCCTTAGAGCCAGCAAGGGGAGACGGATTTGAACTGCGCTCCTGTCTCCTTGTTAGTTGACCTACAATAAAAACTTTTGTTTTCTCAAAAACCCAGTGTCATGGTATTCATGTCTAGTGCATCAGGCAGCAAGCCCCTTTTGCTCGGTAATAACAGGAACTTGCAGCTATCACACCATCGAGCATCACCATCAACATCGTCCGCCATCACAATCAGTCTTGTCTTCTCAGTCCCATGAGCAAATTAAGTCAATTCCTGAATCACTCCTTCTTCATTTTGTTCCATCTTTTAAACCAGCAGCCCCCAAACTTTTGGGCACTAGGGACTGGCTTCATGGAAGACAATTTTTCCATGGATGGGGGGTGGGTTGTGGGGAAGGGATGGTTTGGAATGAAACTGTTCCCCCTGAGATTATCAGGCATTAGTTAGATTCTCATAAGGAGCAGGCAACGAAAATTCCTCACATGTGCAGTTCACGGTAGGGTTCGCGCGCCTAGGATCTAATGCAGCTGCTTATCTGACAGGAGGTGGAGCTCAAGTGATAACGCTGGCTGGCTCACCTGCTGCTCCTCTCCTGCTGTGTGACCCAGTTCCCAACAAGCCAGTTCCTAACAGGGCCTGGGCCTGCTGCACAGAGGTTGGGGATCCCTGTTCTAAGCCATACATGTTCTTCTAGCTATAGAAGAACCTCACCCTTACTGCAGGAATATGCCTCTGTTCCAGTCTACAGTTGCTTAGCAACTGTGTTGTCCCTTCCCTCCCCTCCCCTCCCCTCCCCTCCCCTCCCCTTCCCTTCCCTTCCCT
>NW_020252620.1:0-1453 GCF_003255815.1 Theropithecus gelada | reverse complement strand
CCCTCAGGACACATCAGTTACTACCCTGTGATTCAGAAGCTGTAGGATTCATACATTGAAAAATTTTACCCTCATTGCTCACCTCCGTTTTGTTGCATGCGTTACACAATATTGAAAGTAATTTTTGTATTATAGTCACTTCAATCACCAAAAGTTTAAGGTTGGCTATTTATGTCATCTTTTAACAGTGTTTTGTGATCTTCAGCCATGGAATTATGTATACTGCAAGAAACATCAGGAAAAAAATCTGTTGTTGAAACCTGTTGGAATAAATCTTATCAGTCACTACTGACCAAAACACAGCAGAAAACATTCAAGGAGATAATTATTGTGTTGATATTTTGCAACTAAAGAATCAGTTCAGACCAGATGTGGTGGCTCATGCCTATAATTCCACTGCCTTGAGAAGCAAAACCAGGGGAATCATATGAGATTAGGAGTTCAAGACCAGCCTGGGCAACACAGAGAGATCCCATTTCTTTTTCTTTTTCTTTTCTTTTTTTTTTTTTGTTTTTTGTTTTTTGTTTTTTGTTCGTTTGTTTGTTTTTTGAGATGGAGTCTCGCTCTGTTGGAAACCCCATTTCTATGAAAAAAATTTTTTTAAAAATTAGCTGGTTTTGGAGGTGCATTCCTCTTGTCCTAGCTAGTCACGAAGCTGAGACAGAAGGATTGTGTGAGCCAGGATTCAAGGTTACAGTGAACTGTGATTGTGCCACTGCACTCCAACCTCTGCAACAGAGTGAGAGCCTCTCTCTCATTACAGTAACAATAACTAAGAATAATTCACCTTTTCCCCCTCATTGCACCTGCCTTGATGTGTGTCCTGAGCGCCCCTTGGTGTCCTGAGCGCCTCCTGCTCTTCCCGAGCTCCCCTGCAGGGAGGTTTGTCTGAGCTCACAGTGTCTTCCCCTGGCTGTGTCTTTTGTGTAAAAATCCATGGTTGTGTCCTCGTTGCTCAGGTAGCTCAGCTGAAGGAAAATCTGTTTTTGGGATGTGGATCTGGAGATGGTGACTGGACTCTTGAGGAGTGGGTTGGAATGTGAACTCCATCATGACCTGTGTACCTGATTCACTCCAGTCCCTTCCCCAGGGAGCTGATGGATCGAGCTCCAGGAGGAAGCACTGGTTGTAATGGAGAATGCAGAGATGGCACAGGTGAGGGACAGGGT
Source organism: Theropithecus gelada (assembly GCF_003255815.1). NCBI lineage: Eukaryota > Metazoa > Chordata > Mammalia > Primates > Cercopithecidae > Theropithecus > Theropithecus gelada. Next base: position 284 of record NW_020252620.1, on the reverse strand, counting down.
CTGTGAGGGCTTCACCAGGCCAGGAGTGCACCGGGAACCATAGTTGTCAGCATGCACAGGTTCTGAACAGCATGTTGAAATTCGCAAATATGCACATTTTGATGAAAATGAGGAACTCCCTGTTTTGCAATTTGTGGGTCTCCTAGAGCAAATAGTAGATTCTGAAGTTAGAATTAGACAAAAATATGGTCACATTTTTTCTTCAAACTTTCAAGCAAATAAGAAAGACAAACTGCTGACAGAAGAATGGGCATTGGATTATTACCTCTCTCTATGAAACTGGT
>NW_020252619.1:0-1453 GCF_003255815.1 Theropithecus gelada | reverse complement strand
GAGGGGAAAGCTGTAACTCTGTGAGATGATTTCACTGAAGACAAAGAAGTTTCTCAGAAACCTTCTTTCTCTTTGTTGCCAGAGGATATTTCCTTTGGCCCTATAGCCTTCAAAGGGATGCGAAATATCTCTTCTCAGATTTCACAGAAGTAAAGCTAGAAAAGAGATCCTCGAAATACAGATGTAACTCTGTGAATGGAGGTCACACATCACAGAGCAGTTTCTCAGAAAGGTTCTTTCCAGATTTCAGATGAGGATATTTCCTTTTTCACCATACCCCTCTGTGGGCTTCCAAATATCACTTTTCCAATTCCACAAGAACTGACTTAGCGAAAGGCTTCTTAAGGGGAAAGCTGTAACTCTGTGAGATGATTTCACAGAACACAAAGAAGTTTCTCAGAAAGCTTCTTTCCCTTTGTTATCGGAGGATATTTCCTTTGGCCCTATAGTCTTCAAAGGGATCCGAAATATCGGTTCTCATATTCCAGAGAAATAAGGCTAGCAAAGAGTTCCATGAAATACAGATGGAACTCTGTGAGATAAATTAACAGAACACTAAGCAGTTTCTCAGAAATCTTCTTTCCAGATTTCAACTGAGGATATTTCCTTTTTCACTATAGCCCTGTATGGGCTTCCAAATATCACTTTGCCAATTCCACAAGAACTATCTTAGCGAAAGGCTTCGTGAGGGGAAAGCTGTAACTCTGTGAGATGATTTCTCAGGACACAAAGAAGTTTCTCAGAAAGCTTCTTTCTCTTTGTTATCGGAGGATATTTTCTTTGGCCCTATAGTCTTCAAGGGGATCCGAAATATCTGTTCTCAGATTTCACAAAAATAAGGCTAGCAAGGAGATCCACGAAATACAGATGTAACTCTCTGCGTGGAAGTCACACATCACAGAGCAGTCTCTCAGAAATCTTCATTCCAGGTTTCATCTGAGGATATTTCCTTTTTCACCATAGCCCTCTATGGGCTTCCAAATATCACTTTGCCAATTTCACAAGAACTGTCTTAGGGAAAGGCTTCCTTAGGGGTAAGCTGTAACTCTGAGAGATGATTTCACAGAACACAAAGAAGTTTCTCAGAAAGTTTCCTTCTCTCTTTTACCGTAGGATATTTCCTTTGGCCCTTTAGTCTTCAAAGGGATCCGAAATATCTGTTCTCAGATTCCACAGAAATAAGGCTAGCAAAGAGATCCACAAAATACAGATGTTACTCTGTGAGTGGAAGTCACACGTCACAGAGCAGTTTCTCGGAAAGCTTCTTTCCAGAATTCAACTGAGGATATTTCCTTTTTCATCATAGCCCTCTATGGGCTACCAAATATCACTTTGCCAATTCCACAAGAACTATCTTACCGAAAGGCTTCTTGAGGGGAAAGCTGTAACTCTGTTAGATGATTTCACAGAACACAAAGAAGTTTCTCAGAAAGCTTCTTTCTCTTTGTTATCG
>NW_020252618.1:0-1453 GCF_003255815.1 Theropithecus gelada | reverse complement strand
AACCATTACTGGTGTAATTTCTAAGCCACTCTCTCACACCCACTCACATTTTTTTTTTTTAAAGAACCAGCTTTATGCCTATATTTTTTCCAAGAGAACCAGTTACCCATTTGAAGTACAAATAAACCATGTTTAAAAACCAAAAATGCCCATTTGCACAGAAGTCTCCAAACACCCAGTCAATTTGAGCCTTGAGAATAACATCAAGCTGTTGGCTGAATACAACTTCCCTTTCCATCTGTCTGCCTATGAGTTAGACACAAGGACGAAGCCATGAGCTAGGGACATAAAGGCAGGAACCACCAAAGTAGCCGAGACTCCAGATAAAAGCTGGAAGGACCAACAAAAATGCACCACACCCTGCAAGGCCTCCCTCTCCTTCCTTTTCAGAATTTCCAGAGGATGAAACAGGGACCTCCTCAGACATCCCACGGTGCAGGCGGCCAGAGGGGAAGGCGGTGGCAGCCTGAATGAGGCGACCGGGAAATCACATTCCACAAACAGAAATTCTCCATGTGCTTTACATCCTCTGTCTCTAAAGAACTATGCCAGGCTAACAGTCGCTAGAAAACCGCATTCAAGTGTCATTTCCCATTTCAAGCAAAGAAAACAGTGGTGGGGCAGGAGGGAAAAACATAGCCATGTGTTCTGGAGTATTAAATAAGTTTTTTTTTCTGTCATAAACATATAATTTTATATTCTCAGTTTTCTGTATAATTGATAGGCTTCCTAATTAGCAGACATAGTAATAAAAAGTGAATTCCAAGTGTAAGATCAAAGGAACCGTTCACATGGCTTCAGGTTCTGCTACTGTGTTTCAACTTAAGAAAATGGTTCTGTGCATTGGTAACAAGGCCTGAGAGTCTGTGTGGCTGTCATCAGGGTTCGTGTTGGCTCCGTAGCAGAGGATGTTACACTGTTACATTATCTTCTACAAAAAAATCCTGAAAAAACGAAGGCTGAATAGACATACACACCCTCCCAAAATAATCCAAATGTTCACCGATATGAAAAACAGATGAATTACGCTTTCCATCATGGAATATTCCTCAGCAGTGAAAACAAACTATAGCCACAGGTGCCAACTAGGATAAAGAAAACCTTTTAAACACGCTTAAAGTGAACTGACTAGGCAGAATTCCTCGATTACAGGCATCTGCTCCTAAATGGTACTGTTCTGAATCCTGTGACGTAGAATGATAATTAGCAACCCTGTTTCGGGGCACATCTAGAAAAAAGCAAAATAATGACTACACAATTTTAAATTCTTTGTAAATTATAACTATTACTATGAAAATTCTAAAAATGTGAAAATCTTCCCAACTGTTATTGGACAAGCTTCAAAATAAATACCCTGCCATTGCTTGCCACACCCACAGTTGTGCCAAAATAAATGAAAATATAGCCCAAGTTAGTAGAATTGAAACCTGAAGATGTACGAGTCGTCCCTGCC
>NW_020252617.1:0-1453 GCF_003255815.1 Theropithecus gelada | reverse complement strand
TAAAAAATTGATTGGAGGGCCGGGCACGGTGGCTCACACCTGTAATCTGAGCACTTTGGTAGTCCGAGGCTGGCAGATCACCTGAGGTCGGGAGTTCAAGACCAGCCTGACCAATATGGAGAAATCCCATCTCTACTAAAAAATACAAAAAAAAATTAGCCAAGCGTGGTGGCGCATGCCTGTAATCCCAGCTACTCAGGAGGCTGAGGCAGGATAATTGCTTGAACCCGGGAGGCGGAGGTTGCAGTGAGCTGAGATCGCGCCATTGCATTCCAACCTGGGCAACAAGAGCAAAACTCCGTCTCAAAAAAAAAAAAAAAAAAAGTGATTGGATGCTAATATGAGTGTTCCCAGAGACCAAAGAAAAAGAAAAAAGTTGACTATTTCATGAGACTCTCACCCCAGTTTCTAGCCTTGGTTCCCAGTTTCAAAGTCAACCATTCTATTTTTCTTACACGACATACCTCAGGAGCAGATGAGGTCATAATTTCCTTGCTCTTCAAACTATTATCTCTTTTTATCCTCTTCAGGATTTCAGAAGTGATTGGGGCTGTGATTTTGTAGTTTCCCATGACTCCCTCTTATTCACTGAAGATTTGACATCTGACTTCAAGACTTTATCTTCATCTCAATTCCTCTCATTATTCTGGTCTCTTAGTTGTTTGACTGTCATGCCCAGTGACCTTCTGTTCCATCCCACTTCGGCCATCCACTTCTATAGTCACACCTTGGAACTTTTCATCACCAGAAATTACCACATCCACAATCACAGTGCTAACACCTCACTCTCTTGAGACAACTTTCAGTTCTTCTGGCTCACTTGCAAAAATACCCCTTATAAATAATCCTGTGAGTTAATTGAGATGCCAGTCCACTGAACCACCATGATCTATTCATCACCTCCCTCTAGAATTCAGTTGCCATATTACCCAGCTTAGACTCAATAGTTTATCCTTACAATCACTCCCTTGAAAGTATTCTGACCTCCCATCTTCCTCTGCCTCTTTTGCACTTGCCTGGCAAAACCCCAACATGGGATTATACCCAACTTCCACCAGTTGGATTAACATGTGGTGAGATCTTCAGCTTTTTAAAAGAGAAACTGGAAATCTAGATTTTTATATGAAATCTCTCTGTTTTAAAACTAAAATTAAGGGTTGGCACCATACTGCACTAAGTATGGATATGCCTGAGGCAGAAACTACATACTTTTAGTTTATTACCTCTGCTTTAAAGGTACTCCATTGTTCGAGACCAGTCTGACCAACATGATGAAACCCTGTCTCTACAAAAAATACAAAATTATTAGGGCATGGTGGCAAACACCTGTACTCTCAGCTACTCGGGAAGCTGAGGAAGGAGAATCACTTGAACCTGGGAGGCAGAGGTTGCAGTGAGCCAAGATGTGCCATTGCACTCCAGCCTGGGCAACAACAGCGAGACTCTGTCTCAA
>NW_020252616.1:0-1454 GCF_003255815.1 Theropithecus gelada | reverse complement strand
GTATTTCGTGGATCTCTTTGCTCGCCTTATTTCTGTGGAATGTGAGAACAGATATTTCGGATCCCTTTGAAGACTAGAGGGCCAAAGGAAAACCCCTCCGATAACAAAGAGAAAGAAGCTTTGTGAGAAACTTCTTTGTGTTCTGTGAAATCGTCTCTCAGAGTTACAGCATTCCCCTCAAGAAGCCTTTCGCTAAGACAGTTCTTGTGGTATTGGCAAAGTGATATTTGGAAGCCCACAGAGGGCTATGGTGAACAAGGAAATATCCTCAGCTGAAATCTGGAAAGAAGCTTTCTGAGAAACTGCTTAGTGTTGTGTTAATTCATCCCACAGTGTTACATCTGCATTTCGTGGATCTCTTTCCTAGCCTTATTTCTGTGGAATCTGAGAACAGATATTTCGTATCCCTTTGAAGACTATAGGACGGAAGGAAATATCCTCCGATAACAAAGAGAAAGAAGCTTGCTGAGATTTTCTTTGTGTTCTGTGAAATCATCTCACAGAGTTACAGCTTTCCCCTCAAGAAGCCTTTCGCTAAGAAAGTTCTTGTGGAATTGGCAAAGTGATATTTGGAAGCCCATAGAGGGCTATGGTGAAAAAGGAAATATCCTCAGCTGAAATCTGGAAAGAAGCTTTCTGAGAAAATGCTCAGTGTTCTGCTAATTCATGTCACAGTGTTACATCTGTATTTCGTGGATCTCTTTGCTAGCCTTATTTCTGTGGAATCTGAGAACAGATATTTCGGATCCCTTTGAAGACTATAGGGCCAAAGTAAATATTCTCCGATAACAAAGAGAAAGAAGCTTTCTGAGAAACTTCGTTGTGTTCTGTGAAATCATCTCACAGAGTTACATCTTTCCCCTGAAGAAGCCTTTCGCTAAGATAGTTCTTGTGGAATTGGCAAAGTGAGATGTTGAAGCCGATAGAGGGCTATGATGAAAAAGGAAATACCCTCAGATGAAATCTGGAAAGAAGCTTTCTGAGAAACTGCTTAGTGNGGAAAGAAGCTTTCTGAGAAACTGCTTAGTGTTCTGTTAATTCATCTCACAGAGTTACATCTGTATTTCGTGGATCTCTTTGCTAGCCTTATTTCTGTTGAATCTGAGAACAAGTATTTCGGATCCCTTTGAGGACTATAGAGACAAAGGAAATATCCTCCGTTAACAAAGAGAAAGACGCTTTCTGAAAAACTTCTTTGTGTTCTGTGAAATCATCTCACAGAGTTACAGCTTTGCCCTCAAGAAGCCTTTCGCTAAGACAGTTCTTGTGGAATTGGCAAAGTGAAATTTGGAAGCCCATAGGAGTCTGTGGTGAAAAAGGAAATATCTTAAGATGAAATCTGGAAAGAAGCTTTCTGAGAAACTGCTTAGTGTTCTGTTAATTCATCTCACAGAGTTACATCTGTATTTCATCGATCTCTTTGCTAGCCTTATTTCTGTGGAATCTGAGAACAG
>NW_020252615.1:0-1453 GCF_003255815.1 Theropithecus gelada | reverse complement strand
GGGCTTCCAAATATCACTTTGCCAATTCCACAAGAACTGTCTCAGCGAAAGTCTTCTTGAGGGAAAGATGTAACTCTGTGAGATGATTTCACAGAACCCAAAGAAGTTTCTCGGAAAGCTTCTTTCTCTTTGTTATCGGAGGATATTTCCTTTGTCCCTATAGTCTTCAAAGGGATCTGAAATATCTGTTCTCAGATTCCCCAGAAATAAGGCTAGCAAAGAGATCCACGAAATACACATGTAACTCTGTTAGTGGAAGTCACACATCACGGAGCAGTTTCTCAGAAACCTTCTTTCCAGATTTCATCTGAGGATATTTCCTTTTTCACCATAGCCCTCTATAGCTTCCAAATATCACTCTGCCAATTACACAAGAACTGCCTTAGCGAAAGGCTTCTTGAGGGGAAAGCTGTAACTCTGTGAGATGATTTAACAGAACACAAAGAAGTTTCTCAGAAAGCTTCTTTCTCTTTGTTATCGGAGGATATTTCCTTTGGCCCTATATGGCCCTATAGTCTTCAAAGGGATCCGAAATATCTGTTCTCAGATTCCACAGAAATAAGGCTAGCAAAGAAATCCACGAACTACACATGTAACCCTGTGAGTGGAAGTCACACATCACGGACCAGTTTCTCAGAAAGCTTCTTTCCAGATTTCATCTGAGGATATTTCCTTTTTCACCATAGCCTTCTATTGGCTTCTAAATATCACTTTGCCAATTCCACAAGAACTGTCTTAGCTAAAGGCTTCTTGAAGGGAAAGCTGTAACTCTGTGAGATGATTTCACAGAACACAAAGAAGTTTCTCAGAAAGCTTCTTTCTCTTTGTTATCGGAGGATATTTCCTTTGGCCCTGTAGCTTTTAAAGGGATCCGAAATATCTGTTCTCACATTCCACACAAATAAGGCTAGCAAAGAGATCCACGAAATTCAGATGTAACTCTGTGAGATGAATTAACAGAACACTAAGCCGTTTCTCACAAAGCTTCCTTCCAGATTTCATCTGGGGATATTTCCTTTTTCACCATAGCCCTCTATGGGCTTCCAAATATCACTTTGCCAATTCCACAAGAACTGTCTTAGCGAAAGGTTTCTTGAGAGGAAAGCTGTAACTCTGTGAGATGATTTCACAGAACACAAAGAAGTTTCTCAGAAAGCTTCTTTCTCTTTGCTATCGGAGGATATTTCCTTTGGCCCTATATGGCGCTATAGTCTTCAAAGGGATCCGAAATATCTGTTCTCAGATTACACAGAAATAAGGCTAGCAAAGAGATCCACGAAATACAGATGTAAATCTGTGAGATGAATTAACAGAACACTAAGCAGTTTCTCAGAAAGCTTCTTTCCAGATTTCATCTGAGGATATTTCGTTTTTCACCATAGCCCTCTATGGGCTTCCAAATATCACTTTGCCAATTCCACAAGAACTGTCTTAGCGAAAGGCGTCTTGGGGG
>NW_020252614.1:0-1453 GCF_003255815.1 Theropithecus gelada | reverse complement strand
TTATTTGATAAAGGATAGCAAATACAGAAAGAATTCTTGTGATAACAAAGAACACAGAACTGTTGAATGGTGTTGAAGCTAAGCTGGAGAGAGTCACCAAAGCTGGTGCGGAAACTGGCAAGGTCGGAGAGTTTCCTGCCTGGGCACAACTTGAGCTCGCCCCTGCGCCTCCGCCAGTGGCGGAAACTGCAGACCCAGCTGGGACCTGCGGCCTCCGCCCCATCCTCCTACCCGCCAGGAGCTGTGCTGAGGTCGCAGATAGGCGACCCTGGAGGGGCGCGCCTGAGGGAAGGCGGCCCATGTTCCGGACAGCAGCAGCACACCAGGATCCAGGGATCCACCTCCCCCCGCGGGAACCCCAAACCTTGCCTGGCGCCCCTCGCTTGCTCCGCCTGGCCTCCACAGCCCGGTGTGTATCCTGGTCATGAGGATGCACAGCAGGTGCCCGGGAGTCCCCCTCTGCCATGGCCTACCGCTCTGCCAGCCATCACGCCTGGTTCGCGGACCGCAGCCTCGCTGCCTCTGATCCCGCCAGGCCGGGACCTGTCCTCCTCCTGGGCGATCAGCAGGGGGGGATGCACACTGCCCAGTGAGCTGCACAGCCCCGGGCCGCCCATCCCCTCTCGCCACTCCGCCCCAGGCCAGGACCTTCCTGTAGCACAGAACCCACCTTCCTTCCCGCTGCAGAGCTGCTCCACTTCCACCATCCACAGGGAAAAAGGCAGATCTCCAACCACACAGAAATCCGGGTGTGACTCCTCTGGTTGGATACTGCCAGTCCCCACATTTACTTCCAGAGTTTTCTTGGCAGAAGGTGTCCGATGTTTGATGTTTCACCAGCGATGAGGCTGAAAAGTGACAGCAATAGAAAAACACATCAGGCTTTCCGCAACAAAGATGACCTTCCCTTCTTCAAACCTCAGCAATCTCCAAGGCCCACAAAGGACTCAGGACAAGATGACTGAGCTGGAGTACTCCACCCAGGAAATGCAGGCCCAGAGCAGGTCACCTCCTTAGGGCAGGCCCAGGCTTGTCCTGGCTGCCTGGGTGCTTTTCTCCTCACTCCCACCCAATGCAGGGGATCCCACAAACTCAGCTGTCGGGGCTCCCTGCACCTCCCTCCTCAGGAGCCACCTCCTGCCCGCCAAGCTGGGGCCTTCTGGGGCATCCTGGGCTGAGAGGGCAGGGTGCCAGCACTGCACGCTGGGGAAGGAACACCGCCATACTGTCAAACTGACACACTGCCACACGAAGACACCACCACACGGGCATACAGCCACATGGCCACATGGACAGACACACAGACACATGGAGATATCACCATATGGACACACAGACACACCACCACACAGTCACATGTACAGACACATGGAGACATTACGACACAGACACACTCCCACACAGTGACATGGACGGACAGACAGACATACGGAGAAGTCACCACACAGGCACA
>NW_020252613.1:0-1454 GCF_003255815.1 Theropithecus gelada | reverse complement strand
CTAAGACAGTTCTTGTGGAATTGTCAAAGTGATATTTGGAAGTCCATAGAAGGCTATGGTGAAAAAGGAAATATCCTCCGATGAAATCTGGAAAGAAGCTTTCTGAGAAACTGCTTAGTGTTCTCTTAATTCATCTCACAGAGTTACATCTGTATTTCGTGGATCTTTTTCTAGCCTTTTTTCTGTGGAATCTGAGAACAGATATTTCGAATCCCTATGAAGAGTATAGGGCCAAAGGAAATATCCTCCGATAACAAAGAGAAAGAAGATGGCTGCGAAACTTCTTTGTGTTCTGTGAAATCATCTCACAGAGTTACAGCTTTCCCCTCAAGAAGCCTTTCGCTAAGACAGTTCTTGTCGTATTGGCAAAGTAATATTTGGAAGCCCATAGAAGGCTATGGTGAAAAAGGAAATATCCACAGATGAAATCTGGAAAGAAGCCTTCTGAGAAACTGCTTAGTGTTCTGTTAATTCATCACACAGAGTTACATCTGTATTTCGTGGATCGCTTTGCTAGCCTTATTTCTGTGGAATCTGAGAACAGATATTTCGGATCCCTTTGAAGACTATAGGGCCAAAAGAAATATCCTCCGATAACGAAGATAAAGAAGCTTTCTGAGAAACTTCTTTGTGTTCTGTGAAATCATCTCACAGTGTTACAGCTTTCACCTCAAGAAGCCTTTCTCTAAGACAGTTCTTCTGGAATTGTCAAAGTGATATTTGGAAGCCCATAGAGGGCTATGGTGAAAAAGGAAATATCCTCCGATGAAATCTGGAAAGAAGTTTTATGAGAAACTGTTTTGGTTCTGTTAATTCATCTCACAGAATAACATCTGTATTTCGTGGATCTCTTTGCTAGCCTTATTTCTGTGGAATCTAAGAACAGATATTTCGAATCCCTATGAAGACTATAGGGCCAAAGGAAATATCCTCCGATAACAAAGAGAAAGAAGATGGCTGGGAAACTTGTTTGTGTTCTGTGAAATCATCTCACAGAGTTACAGCTTTCGCCTCAAGAAGCCTTTCGCTAAGAGAGTTCTTGTGGGATTCGCAAAGTGATATCTGGAAGCCCATAGAGGGCTATGGTGAAAAACGAAATACCCTCATATGAAATCTGGAAAGAAGCTTTCTGAGAAACTGCTTAGTGTTCTCTTAATTCATCTCAAAGAGTTACATCTGTATTTCGTGGATCTCTTTGCTAGCCTTATTTCTGTGGCATCTGAGAACAGTTATTTCGGATAACTTTGAAGACTATAGGGCCAAAGGAAATATCCTGCGATAACAAAGAGAAAGAAGCTTTCTGAGAAACTTCTTTGTGTTCTGTGAAATCATCTCACAGCGTTACAGCTTTCCCCTCAAGAAACCTTTCGCTAAGACAGTTCTTGTGGTATTGGCAAAGTGATATTGGAAGCCCATAGAGGGCTATGATGAAAAAGGAAATATCCTCAGATGAA
>NW_020252612.1:0-1454 GCF_003255815.1 Theropithecus gelada | reverse complement strand
TTTCTGTGGAATCTGAGAGCAGATATTTCGGATCCCATTGAAGAATAAAGGGCCAAAGGAAATATCCTAAGATAACAAAGAGAAAGAAGCTTGCTGAGAAACTTCTTTGTGTTCTCTGAAATCATCTCACAGAGTTACAGCTTTCCCCTCAAGAAGCCTTTCTCCATGACAGATCTTGTGGAATTGGCAAAGTGATATTTGGAAGACCATAGAGGGCTATGGTGAAAAAGGAAATATCCTCAGATGAAATCTGGAAAGAAGCTTTCTGAGAATCTTCTTAGTGTTCTGTTAATTCATCTCACAAAGTTACATCTGTATTTCGTGGATCCCTTTGCTAGCCTTCTTTCTATGGATTCTGAGATCAGATATTTCGGATCCCTTTGAAAACTATAGGGCCAAAGGAAATATCCTCCGATAAAAAGGAGAAAGAAGCTTTGTGAGAAACTTCTTTCTGTTCTGTGAAATCATCTCCCAGAGTTACAGCTTTCGGCTCAAGAAGTCTTTCGCTATGACAGTTCTTGTGGAATTGGCAAAGTGATATTTGGAAGCCCATAGAGGGCTATGGTGAAAAAGGAAATATCCTCAGATGAAATCTTGAAAGACGCTTTCTGAGAAACCGCTCAGTGATGTGTCACTTCCCCTCACAGAGTTACTTCTGTATTTCGTGGATCTCTTTGCTAGCCTTATTTCTGTGGAATCTGAGAACAGATATTTCGGATCCCTTTGAAGACTATAGGGCCAAAGGAAATATCCTCCGATGACAAAGAGAAAGAAGCTTTCTGAGAAACTGCTTTGTGTTCTGAGAAATAATCTCACAGAGTTACAGCTTTCCCCTCTAGAAGGCTTTCGCTAAGACAGTTCTTGTGGAATTGGCAAAGTGATATTTGGAAGCCCATAGAGGGCTATGGTAAAAAGGAAATATCCTCAGATGAAATCTGGAAAGAAGCTTTCTGAGAAACGACTCAGTGATGTGTGATTTCCACTCACAGAGTTACATCTGTATTTCGTGGATCTGTTTGCTAGCCTTATTTCTGTGGAATCTGAGAACAGATATTTCGGATCCCTTTGAAGAATATAGGGCCAAAGGAAATATACTCCGATAACAAAGAGAAAGAAGCTTTCTGAGAAACTTCTTTGTGTTCCCTGAAATCATCTCACAGATTTACAGCTATCCCCTCAAGAAGACTTTCGCTAAGAGAGTTCTTGTATTATTGGCAAAGTGATATTTGGAAGCCCCTAGAGGGCTATGTTGAAAAAGGAAATATCCTCAGATGAAATCTGGAAAGAAGCTTTCTGAGAAAATGCTTGGTGTTTTGTTAATTCATCTCACAGAGTTACATCTGTATTTCATGGATCTCTTTGCTAGCCTTATTTCTGTGGAATCTGAGAAGAGATATTTCGGATCCCTTTGAAGAATATAGTGCCAAAGGAAATATCCTGCGATAACAAAGAGA
>NW_020252611.1:0-1454 GCF_003255815.1 Theropithecus gelada | reverse complement strand
CTTCTTTGTGTTCTTTGAAATCATCTCACAGAGTTACAGCTTTCCCCTCAAGAAGCCTTTCGCTAAGACAGTTCTTGTGGAATTGGCAAAGTGATATTTGGAAGCCCATAGAGGACTATAGTGAAAAGGAAATATCCTCGGATGAAATCTGGAAAGAAGCTTTCTGAGAAACTGTTTAGTGTTCTGTTAATTCACCTCACAGATTTACATCTGTATTTCCCGAATCTCTTTGCTAGCCTTATTTCTGTGGAATCTGAGAACAGATATTTCGGATCCCTTTGAAGACTATAGGGCCAAAGGAAATATCCTCCGATAACAAAGAGAAAGAAGCTTTCTGAGAACCTTCCTTGTGTTCTGAGAAATCATCTCACAGAGTTACAGCTTTCCCCTCAAGAAGCCTTTCGCTAAGACAGTTCTTGTGGAATTGGAAAAGTGATATTTGGAAGCCCATAGAGGGCTATGGTGAAAAAGGAAGCATCCTCGGATGAAATCTGGAAACAAGATTTCTGAGAAACTGCTTAGTGTTCTTTTAATTCATCTCACAGAGTTACATCTGAATCTCGAGGATCTCTTTGCTAGCCTTATTTCTGTGGAATCTGAGAACAGATATTTCGGATCTTTTTGAAGACTATAGGGCCAGAGGAAATATCCTCCGATAACAAAGAGAAAGATTTCTGAGAAACTTCTTGTGTTCTGTGAAATCATCTCAAAGGGGAAACTCAAGAAGCCTTTCGCTATGACAGTTCTTGTGGAATTGGCAAAGTGATATGTGGAAGCCCATAGAGGGTTATGGTGAAAAAGGAAATATCCTCGGATGAAATCCGGAAAGAAGCTTTCTGAGAAACTGCTTAGTGTTCTGTTAATTCATCTCACATAGTTACATCTGTATTTCGTGGATGTCTTTGCTAGCCTTATTTCTGTGGAATCTGAGAACAGATATTTTGGATCCCTTTGAAGACTATAGGGACAAAGGAAACATCCTCCGATAACAAAGAAAAAGAAGCTTTCTGAGAAACTTCTTTGCGTTCTGTGAAATCGTCTCACAGAGTTACAGCTTTACCCTCATGAAGCCTTTCGCTATGACAGTGATTGTGGAATTGGCAAAGTGATATTTGGAAGCCCATAGAGGTCTCTGGTGAAAAAGGAAATATCCTCGGATGAAATCTGGAAACAAGGTTTCTGAGAAACTGCTTAGTGTTCTTTTAATTCATCTCACAGAGTTACATCTGAATCTCGTGGATCTCTTTGGTAGCCTTATTTCTGTGGAATCTGAGAACATATATTTCGGATGCCTTTGAAGACTATAGGGCCAAAGGAAATATCCTCCGATAACAAAGAAAAAGAAGCTTTCTGAGAAACTTCTTTGTGTTCTGAGAAATCATCTTACAGAGTTACAGCTTTCCCCTCAGGAAGCCTTTCACTAAGACAGTTCTTGTGCAATTGGCAAAGTGATA
>NW_020252610.1:0-7771 GCF_003255815.1 Theropithecus gelada | reverse complement strand
TACAAGGCTACAGTAACCAAAACAGCATGGTACTGGTACCAAAACAGAGATATAGACCAATGGAACAGAACAGAGTCCTCAGAAATAATACCACACATCTACAGCCATCTGATCTTTGACAAACCTGAGAGAAACAAGAAATGGGGAAAGGATTCCCTATTTAATAAATGGTGCTGGGAAAATTGGCTAGCCATAAGTAGAAAGCTGAAACTGGATCCTTTCCTTACTCCTTATATGAAAATTAATTCAAGATGGATTAGAGACTTAAATGTTAGACCTAATACCATAAAAACCCTAGAGGAAAACCTAGGTAGTACCATTCAGGACATAGGCATGGGGAAAGACTTCATGTCCAAAATTCCCATTTTCAAAACATTCTTTGAATAACCTTAATTTGGTCAGGGAACCCAGTGAAATTCTTTACTTCCACCTTTGGGAAAACAAGTTACACTTTGACCTCAGGAGGGCAGAAAATGTTACACTTCTGCTGTTTCCCTTGAGGCTAGGCCTTCATCTATTAGGTTCAGAAAACACATGTTGAAATGAATAATTTAGGAATATCTGATAGTAGTTACATGTCATCTAAAATCTTTTCCCATGACTTTGCCAAAAAATGACTTTAGTAAATTCTGAAGTAACTTGATGTGGACTGCCTCAATTAGCATCCTGTGTTAAAAGAATGAAGATTGACAGCAGAAACACGTGATGCTTTGAAACTCGCCGGGTGGTTCAAGGTCTGTTACTTGTGGATGCATGCGGGGTTGAAATTTGAGAGATTGTTCATGATTCTTAATCATTCTGTGCTTTAGAAGAAAACAAGTCATACCGTAATTTTTTAACTAGGAATTATGCCATGTATGTTAAAAACGTAGTCCTATTTTTAAGAATTGTATATGCACACGTTTTCTGGAACACATCTGGTATTAAAAGTGAAGTGCTGCTATAAAATAATCACATGGTTATTTCACTAAACATTAACATGTCAGAAGAATAAAAACAATTGTATTACTAATAATTTCTTTTATAAAGCTAGATTAAAAATGTAAAGTAACAATTGATTTAAATAAAGGTGAGAGTAAAAACAATTTAATAAACATTCTTGCATTATAATTCGTTTATAGTGACTTGACTTAAGAATAAAATTACTTTGAGCCGGGCGCGGTGGCTCAAGCCTGTAATCCCAGCACTTTGGGAGGCCGAGACGGGCGGATCGAGACCATCCTGGCTAACACGGTGAAACCCCGTCTCTACTAAAAAAATACAAAAACCTAGCCGGGCGAGGTGGTGGGCGCCTGTAGTCCCAGCTATTCGGGAGGCTGAGGCAGGAGAATGGCCTGAACCCGGGAGGCGGAGCTTGTAGTGAGCTGAGATCCGGCCACTGCACTCCAGCCTGGGGGACAGAGTGAGACTCCGTCTCAAAAAAATAAATAAATAAATAAATAAAAATTAAAAAAAAATAAAAAAAGAATAAAATTACTTTGAGTATTTAAATATCCACTGGTATTTGGGATTTTTTGTATACATATATTCCGTATTATTATAAGTTATGATTAATTTATATTTATTCTCAAAATGAAACAAGATTATGCATGTTATTCAATCTACCTGTATCAGAGATCCAGTATTACATTTCTTTTTTAAAACACTAGTTTTTCTTTGTTAGCATTATACTCAGCTTCTCTGTTCCAGCAAGATTGAAGATTTAGAATTGTTTATCGAGCAGTAAATCCTATGAGGCCTACTGTTCAAGGACTGTGAAATCATTTATAAAAAGAGTCCCATTGGAAAAATAATTCATATTTGGACAAAGTACACTGAAATTGAATTTAACAAGAAATAATCAGACAGAAAGCACACTTCTAATATTTTGATGATCTGCATATCTATGGATTAGACCTTATAATGGTTTAGTGTCATGATCTCTGATTGGATGGCAGGGATTCTATAAACTTAAAAAAATTATATATATATATGTGGGTGTGTGCATATGTACACATGTAATGCTTTACATTATATATACATATATGTACATATACACATATATAAATTACATATATGTAGTATGTGTATTAATATATACATACATATGTGTAGAGGCACACAAGCATTAGTGTTAACAAACAAATTGAACTATCCTGAAATATTTACAATTGTTACAACTCTTGCCTTTCATTTTTTTCTAACACATATTTAAAAGTTTATAGCAGAAAAAGGCACTTGAGCTACCTTTATAAAAAAACAAAATTGTTGTGTAAGTACTTATAACCTAAACTATTTTTGTTATTTCCATTTAAGACATTTTTGGGGGCATAAAATTTATTTTAAAATGGTTGTATTTTATTTTTATTTTAAATATATATTGAAAAACATTAGTGAGATCAACAATATTTACCCATTTCAGAATGTTTATTGAATAAACATCAGGATATTTTATTCTGTGCAATTAATTAAACAATTAGGAAGGTAATATAGTAATGTAGAAAATACATAGAGTATCCATGGTTAGAGAAGAATAATGTGGAAAGTAAAATGGGAAGAAAATTGATGTAGTTATTTCAGAGCTAATGGAACTATTGAGAAACACTAGTGAGTCACCAAAGTCTTTGAGTATTAAGAAGAATATATAGAAAGGCACGAAATCTGTTGGTTTAAACCAAAACCTAATACATTGCTGGCATTAGTGCCCATTTGCTACAGTGGGGGCTACATTTTCTACAGCTGAGAAATAATTTAAATTGAGACATCCCATAGTTCATTCAATTAGATGTATTTTTTTTTTTTCAGGATTCTGTAAGAATACCTGCCATCCAATCAGATGTCATGACACTAAACCAATCTTTCTTGCTGAGCAGTATCAAGAAAACATCTCTAATGCACAGGTTATTTCGGAACAGTGTTAATATAGAGATGGGCATACATTATAGGCACTTGTTAACGCTGTTCTCATATCTTTTCCTCTCTCCTCACAACAAGCATAGTAATTGTCTCAACATGCATGACTTCAAGTAATACTTATTTCTACATTTCCGTTACGAGGTAGAGGAAAACTATTTGTCGAATATATCTCTAAAGTAGTATTTCCAACCATGTTAAGGATATAATAAAAAACACACCAGTGCAGTTGGCAGAAATATTTTAATGCCATTTTGGAGGGTTCCTAAACAACTTAATTATGTTTATTCTCCTGCTGACTCAGGTTAGTTAGTACTATTTATACTTTTAATACTTTGAGAGAAACTAATCAGTAAGAAAGCCAGAAGAAACACTGCTATAGTTTTTGGGCAAAGAATTTGGCAAGAGTATATTTAGTTCCAATTTGGGTATGTTAAATTTAAAGACATAGAAACTGAGTTGCTAAACAACAGGTAAAAAATTTCAAGAAAAAAAAGTGAGCATCAATTTGAGCTCAAAGTATTACTTTAGAAAGTATCTTAACAGTGATGGTAGGAAAGTATTTACCAAGAGAAAAATAAAAGTATTAAAGAGGAAATTTTGGTAGAATCCATATAAAAATTGGACAGATGCAAAGAGTGCAAGGAGAGTATAAAAAGGAATTATCATAGACTTAAGAGGATCATTTATAAAGGGAGAAGAAGTATAAAAAAGATTTGAATACTGTATGATTCAATTTCTAAGACACATTCTTGCAAAGGAAAAATTATGAAAACAGCAAACAAGTAAGACTATCAGAGGTTTGTGGAGGGAAGAGAGCTAAATAGGTGAAATACGGGGAATATTTTGGGGGTGGCAAAAGGTTCTGTTATGTTGCTGTATCTAATGTAACACCGGGATTTTTAGGGCCATGAAACAATTGTGAATGATACTGATATAAATAATACATGATGGTATGTGTTTTTTAAAACTTATAGAACTTAACAGCACAGAACTTTACAATACATAACATAAACAAATTAAGTAAGTATGATTAGTAAGTTGGAAGATTGCAGGATGGAATATAGTCTGTGAAAAAAAAAGCAACAACTGCCTTCTAAACATCTGAAACAAAGAAACTGCATGTACGTGCTCCACTGTAGCATATAAATTTATTTCTCACAGGGATAGCAGTTAATAATTCTGAAACTGTTCTATGTGGAATTGAACAATTCAGTAAATGGAAAGCCGACAGTAGGAGCCAAGTTTCTTACTGCTGGAGTGGAAAGTTACACACAAGAAAGGAGAGAGGGCTAGAATAATCAAAGTGCTACTGGATTAGACTTGCAGATGTCTTTATGAACTCAGGTTTGGAAGGCAGGTTTTTTTTTTTTTTCACAAACTGTATTCCATCCTGCAATCCTCCAACTTACTACTCATACTTATTTAATTTGTTTACATTATGCATTGTAAAGTTCTATGCTGTAAAGTTCTATAAGTTTTAACAAACACATACTATCATGTATTCTTTATAACAATATCATTCACAATATTAGATGGATTAATATACAAATATAGATATAAGTACATACCTATATTTATATACTATTTACCTATATTTATAGATATAAGCACACATAGATATAAGTGTACTAGTCTGTGCTGCCATAAGAAAATACTGTAGACTTGGTGGCTTAACCAACAGAAAGGTATTTGTCAGATTTCTGAGAAGTCTGAAATTGGAGTGCTAGATGATTCAGTTTCTGGTGAGGGCTTTCTTCCTGGCTTGCAGGCTGACGCTTTCTCTTCTTATGGTGGAGAGAAGAAGAGCGCTCTCTGATGACTCTTCTTATAAGGACACTAATTCCATTAGTTTATAACCTCACCATTATCTTATTAAATCTTAATTACCTCCTAAAGGCCGCTTGTCCAAATATAGTTATATTGGGGTTCAGTATTTAATATGTGAATTTTGGAGGAACACTATTCAGTCCACAGCACAATGGGTTAGTATACACATATGTATTTGGTTTTTAATATCACACTTCAGTAAAAGCCATCAGGAATCCTTGCAGACACGGATAATTTTAGAGCTAGAATAATGTGAGATTGGAATATCTAGTACTGCTAGATGATGTAGTGCTAAACACACACACAGACACGCACACACACACGCACACACGCATGCACACACGCACACACATGCACACACATATACATAATACAGAAGTTTTGTCAAAGGAACACCAGAACCAACCAAAAGAATTTCTAATAGCTAAACTGGAATATTATGAAAAGATACATTACGTATTAAAGGTATTAGATTATACCCCAAGTATAAAAAAGGATGTGAGCCCATACTGTTAAAAATCAATTATTGAATATATAAATAAATGGAGGAGAATAGTCAATTCTTCAGTGCAGAAGAGCTCAAATGATTTTTTAGGTAATTTTTTTCTTAAGGAGGTGGAGATAATTCCTAGTGCCTTAAGAAAGCACTGAGCATAGTGTCTTTCTTCCAAAGAAATAAATATGAAAAGTGGGAAAAAAGAATACCTTCACTGTGGAAAAATTCGAAAAACCCTACCTCAGTGACATGCTCAAGGTTAACATCAACAATAACAGTGGTGTATTGACAGGCTGGATCCCTGAAATGATGAGATAAAATCTTCCTTTACCTCTGTGCTATTCCTCTCTAGAACCCATAACTCCTGTCTAACTGTGAGGAAAAAAAAAATCAGACAACCTCAAATTAAAGGACATTCTATAAAATATCTAACTAGTGTTTCTCAAAACTGCCATGGTCATCAAAAATAATAAGAATCTAAAAACCTGTTATAGTGAAAGGAACCTAAGAATTCACAGTAATTAAATGTAATATAGATGAGAACCTGGAGCAGAATATAGACATTAGGCAAAAACTAAAGAAGTATAAAAATGGGCGTATTTTAATTAAAATAATGTATCATTAATTATCTATTAATTGTGATAAATGTACCGTGAAAGACAGTAACAATGTGGAACACTGGGTGTGGGGTATCTGACAATTCTCCAACATTATCTGCACAACTATATGCTAAATCTAAAAATTGCTAAAATAAAACTTTATTTTCAAAACAGAATACTGCATGAATCTTTTATAAAGTTGCTTTTTTCTTTTCTTCCTTTTTTAAATTTCTATTCTTTATTTTTGTGGACACATAGTGTATATATTTACATGACACATGAAATATTTGAATACAGGCATGCAATGCAAAATAATCACATAAGGTTAAAGAGGTATCCATCACATCAAGCATTTATCCTTTCTCTGTGTTAGAAACAATCTAATTATACTTTTAGTTATCTTAAACTGTACAATAAATTATTGTCAATTTTAGTCGACCTATGTGCTAACAAATAATAGGTCATATTTATTCAGTCTAACTATATTTTTGTACCCATTAACAATGCCTACTTTCTCCTTACACTACTTTTCCAAGCCTCTGTTAACATTGTTCCTCTCTCTATCTCTATGAGTTTACTAGTTTTAATTTTTAGCTTGCACAAATAGGTAAGAACATGTGAAGTTTGTCTTTCTGTACCTAGCTTATTTCACTTAACATAATGACCTCCAGTTCCATTCATATTGTTGCAGATAACAAGATCCCATTCTTTTTTATGACCGAATAGAATTCCATTGTGTACATATGTAATTGGGTTTCTTTGTCCATTTGGACACTTAGTTTTCATCCAAATCGTGGCTACTGTGAATAGTGCTTCTATAAACATGTGAGTGCAGATATCTCTGATATACTGATTTCCTTTTTTTTGGGTATACATTAAGCTGTAAGATTGTTGGATCACCTGGTAGCATTAATTTTAGATTTTTGAGAAATCTCCATACAGTTCTCAATAGTGGTTGTGCTAATTTACATTTTCACCAACAGTGTACAAAGTTTCCTTTTCTCTACATTCTCGCCTGCATTTGTTACTGCCTGACTTTTTCATAAAAGCCATATTAACTGGGGTGGGATGATGTTTCCTTGTAGCTTTGCTTTGCATTTCTCTGATTATCAATGATGTTGGGGACCTTTTCATTTGCCTCTTTTGTACGTCTTCTTTTGAGAAATGTCTATTCAGACCTTTTGTCCATTTTTCAGTTGAATTTTTAGATTTCTTTTTCCTCTGGAGTTGTTTGAGCTCCTTATATATTCTGGTTATTAATCCCTTGGCAGATGGGTAGTTTGCAAATATTTTCTCATATTCTGTGGACTATCTTTACACTTTGTTGATTGTTTCCTTTGCTATGCAGGAGCTTTCCAATTTCATATGCTTCCATTTGTCCATTTTTGTTTTGGTTTCCTGTGCTTTTGGGGTATTATGCAAGAAATCTTTGCTGAGTCCAATATCCCAGAGAGTTTCCCCAATATTTTCCAATAATAGTTTTATAGCTTAAGGTTTTAGATTTAAGTCTTTAATTCATTTTGACTTAATTTTTGTATGTGGTGAGAAATATGGGTCTACTTTCATTCTTCTGCATATGGATATCTATTATAGTTTCCCAGAACCATTTTTTAAAGAGACTGTTCTTTTCCCAATGTATGTTCTTTTCTTCTTTGTCAAAACTAGTTCACTGTAGATGCATTGATATATTTCTTGCTTATCTATTATGCCTCATTGGTTTATGTGTCTTATTTTACGCCAGTACCATGCTATTTTGATTTCCATAGGCTTATAGCATAATTTGAGGTCAGGCAATGTGATTCTTCCACTTTTGTTCTTTTTGCGCAAGATAACTCTGGCTCTTCTAGTGTTCAATATAAGTTTTAGGATTCTTTTTCCTATTTTTGTGAAGAATGTCCTTGGTATTTTGATAGGAATTCCTTTAAATCTGTAGATTGCTTTGGGCGATATGGAT
>NW_020252609.1:384-1454 GCF_003255815.1 Theropithecus gelada | reverse complement strand
TGAATTAACAGAACACTAAGCAGTTTCTCAGAAAGCTTCTTTAGAGATTTCATCGGAAGATATTTCCTTTTTCACCATAGCCCTCTATGGGCTTCCAAATATCACTTTGCCAATTCCACAAAAACTGTCTTAGCGAAAGGCTTCTTGAGGGGAAAGCTGTAACTCTGTGAGGTCATTTCACAGAACACAAAGACGTTTCTGAGAAAGCTTCTTTCTCTTTGTTATCGGAGGATATTTCCTTTGGCCCTATAGTCTTCAAAGGGATCCCAAATATCTGTTCTCAGATTCCACAGAAATAAGGCTAGCAAAGATATCCACGAAATACAGATGTAACTATGTGAGTGGAAGTCACACATCAAAGAGCAGTTTCTCAGAAAGCTTCTTTCCAGATTTCATCTGAGGATATTTCCTTTTTCACCATAGCCCTCTATGGGCTTCCAATATCACTTTGCCAATTCCACAAGAACTGTCTTAGCGAAAGGCTTCTTTAGTGGAAAGCTATAACTCTGTGACTTGATTTCACAGAACACAAAGGAGTTCCTCAGAAAGCTTCTCTCTCTTTGTTATCAGAGGATATTTCCTTTGGCCCTATAGTCTTCAGAGGGATCCGAAATATCTGTTCTCAGATTCCACAGAAATAAGGCTAGCAAAGAGATCCACGAAATACATATGTAACTCTGTGAGATGAATTAACAGAACACTAAGCAGTTTCTCAGAGAGCTTCTTTCCAGATTTCATCTGAGGATATTTCCTTTTTCAGCATAGCCCTCTATGGGCTTCCAAATATCACTTTGCCAATTCCACAAGAACTGTCTTAGCGAGATGCTTCTTTAGTGGAAAGCTGTAACTCTGTGACATGGTTTCACAGAACACAATGAAGTTTCTCAGAAAGCTTCTTTCTCTTTGTTATCGGAGGATATTTCCTTTGGCCTTATAGTCTTCAGAGGGATCCGAAATATCTGTTATCAGATTCCACAGAAATAAGGCTAGCAAAGAGATCCACGAAATACAGATGTAACTCTGTGAGATGAATTAAGAGAACACTAAGCAGTTTCTCAGAAAGCTTCTTT
>NW_020252609.1:0-361 GCF_003255815.1 Theropithecus gelada | reverse complement strand
ATTCCACAGAAATAAGGCTAGCAAAGAGATCCACGAAATACAGATGTAACTCTGTGAGATGAATTAACAGAACACTAAGCAGTTTCTCAGAAAGCTGCTTTCCAGATGTCATCTGAGGATATTTCGTTTTTCACCGTAGCCCTCTATGGGCTTGCAATTATCACTTTGCCAATTCCACAAGAACTGTCTTAGCGAAAGGCTTCTTGAGGGGAAAGCTGTAACTCTGTGAGATGATTTCACAGAACACAAAGAAATTTCTCAGAAAGCTTCTTTCTCTTTGTTATCGGAGGATATTTCCTTTGGCCCTATAGCCTTCAAAGGGATCCGAAATATCTGTTCACAGATTCCACAGAAATAGGGC
>NW_020252608.1:0-1454 GCF_003255815.1 Theropithecus gelada | reverse complement strand
TAGAGCCATATAGGGCCAAAGGAAATATCCTCCGATAACAAAGAGAAAGAAGCTTTCTGAGAAACATCTTTGTGTTCTGTGAAATCATCTCACAGAGTTACAGCTTTCCCCTCAAAAAGCCTTTCGCTAAGACAGTTCTTTTGGAATTGGAAAAGTGATATTTGGAAGCCCAAGCAGGGCTATGTTGAAAAATGAAATATCCTCAGATGAAATCTGGAAAGAAGCTTTATGAGAAACTGCTTAGTGTTCTGTAAATTCATCTACAGAGTTACATCTGTATTTAGTGGATATCTTTGCTAGCCTTATTTCTGTGGAATCTGAGAAGAGATATTTCGGATCCCTTTGAAGACTATAGGGCCAAAGGAAATATCCTCTGATAACAAAGAGAAAGAAGCTTTCTGAGAAACTTCTTTTTGTTCTGTGAAATCATCTCACAGAGTTACAGCTTTCCCCTCAAGAAGCCTTTCGCTAAGACAGTTCTTGTGGAATTGGCAAAGTGATATTCGGAAGCCCATAGAGGTCTATGGTGAAAAAGGACATATTCTCAGATGAAATCTGCGAAGAAGCTTTCTGTGAAACTGCTTTGTGATATGTCAGTTCCACTCACAGAGTTACATCTGTATTTCGTGGATCTCTTTTCTAGCTTTATTTCTGTGGAGTCTGAGAAGAGATATTTCGGATCCCTTTGAAGACTAAAGGGCCAAAGGAAATATCCTCCGATAACAAAGAGAAAGAAGTTTTCTGAGAAACTTCTTTGTGTTCTGTGAAATCATCTCACAGAGTTACAGCTTTCCCCTGAAAAAGTCTCCCGCTAAGACAGTTCTTGTGGTATTGGCAAAGTGATATTTGGAAGCCCTTAGAGTGCTATGGTGAAAACGGAAATATCTTCAGATGAAATCTGTAAAGAAGCTTTCTGAGAAGCTGATTAGTGTTCTGTTAATTCATCTCACAGACTTACATCTGTATTTAGTGGATCTCCTTGCTAGCCTTATTTCTGTGGAATCTGAGAACAGATATTTCGGATCCCTTTGAAGACTATTGGGCGAAAGGAAATATCCTCCGATAACAAAGAGAAAGAAGCTTTCCGAGAAACTTCTCTGTGTTCTGTGAAATCATCTCACAGAGTTACAGCTTTCCCCTGAAGAAGCCTTTTGCTAAGACAGTTCTTGTGTAATTGGCAAAGTGATATTTGGAAGCCCGCAGAGGGCTATGGTGAGAAAGGAAATATCCTCAGATGAAAACTGGAAAGAAGCTTTCTGAGAAACTGCTTTGTGATGTGTGTCTTCCACTCACAGAGTTACATCTGTATTTCGTGGATCTCTTTGCTAGCCTTATTTCTGTGGAATCTGAGAACAGATATTTCGGATACCTTTGAAGGCTATAGGGCCAAAGGAAATGTCCTCCGATAAGAAAGTGAAAGAAGCTTTCTGAGAAACTTCTTTGTGTTCTGTGAA
>NW_020252607.1:0-1454 GCF_003255815.1 Theropithecus gelada | reverse complement strand
AATGTGTTTATTTCCTTACTGTATGCAACAACTACTTGAGGGCACCACAAGGAGTCATTAGTAAAATAGAAGATTTGTTAGTATGAAGAGTGACGGAAACTTAAAGGAAGCTTTTAAGAGGAACTATCTTCTTAACACATCATTCTAAACCAAAAAAGGAAAACTTAAAAAAAAAAAAAAAAAAAAAAAAAAATTTCTCTCTTTTGTTCTAGGTTTGTTTAGCTAGTGGTTTTCCAATTTTGCTTATGTTTTTGAAGAACAAACTTTTCACTTTGTTGATCATTTACATGGTTTTTAAAGTTTTTATTTAATTCTAGTATGATCTTTATTATTTCTTTTCTGCTAATTTTGGATGAGTTTTTTTCTGGCTTTTCTAGTTCCTTGAGGTTCATTATTATATTGTTAATTTGTAATGTTTCTACTTTTCTTAGGTAGGTATTTATTGCTATAAACATCCCTTTTAGCCCTGTAATGTTTCTACTTTTCTTAGGTAGGTATTTATTGCTGCAAACATCCCTTTTAGCCCTGTCTAACTGTATCCCACAGGTTTTGGTATATTGTGTTTCCATTTTCATTTGTTTCAAGAAACTTTTTGAGTTACATCTTAATATCTCTGTTTACTCAATGGTAATTCAGGAGCATGTTGTTTAATTTCCTGTCTTGTTGCCAACATTTCTCTTGGTGTATATTTCTAGTATTTTTCCATTGTGGCCAGAGAAGATACTTAATATGATTTCAATTTTTGAAAATGTGTTGAGACTTGTTTTGTGGGTTAACATAGGATCTCTCCCAGAAAATGATCCATGTGTTCCTGAAAAGAGTGTATATTCTGTAGTGTTAGATAGAATGCTCTGTAATTAGCTTTATTTGGTGTAAAATTCAGTTTAAATCCACTGTTTCTTGATTTTCTGTGTAGATGATCTGTCTCATGCCGAGGTTGGGAAGTTGAAACTCCCCTCTCTTATTGTATTGGAGTCTATCTCTCTTGTTAGATGTAGTAATATTTGTTTTATGAATCTAGATGCTCCAGTGTTTAGTGCATATATATTTAGAATTGTTCTATTCTCTTCTTGGATGGATCTCTTTATGGTTATGTGATGGCCTTCCTTATCTTTTAAAAAAATTGTTCTTGACTTACAGTTTATTTTATCTGCTGTAAGTATAGCTACTCCTGCTCACTTTTGGTTCCCATTTGCATAGATAACCTCTTGCCATTCTTTTACCTTCTGTCTCTACGGATTCTGGTGAGGTGGTGTTACCGGTGAGGTTTTTTGTAAGCAGAATATAGTTAGATCATGTTTTCTACTCATTCAGTCATTCTAAATCTTGTAATTGGAGAATTTAATCTGTTTACATTCCAGATTTTTATTAATATGTGAGGCTTTCTGCTGAGACCAGCTCAGTCAGGGAGACCCTAACCCAGTGGCGCTAGAGGAATTAAAGGCAGACACACA
>NW_020252606.1:0-1454 GCF_003255815.1 Theropithecus gelada | reverse complement strand
CTTAGTGTTCTGTTAATTCATTTCACAGAGATACACCTGTATTTCGTTGATCCCTTTGCTAGCCTTATTTCTGAGGAATCTAAGAACAGATATTTCGGATCCCTTTGAAGACTATAGGCCAAAGGAAATAACCTCCGATAACAAAGAGAAACAAGCTTTCTGAGAAACTTCTTTGTGTTCTGTGAAATCATCTCACAGAGTTACAGATTTCCCCTCAGAAACCCTTTCGCTAAGACAGTTCTTGTGGAATTGGCAAAGTGATATTGGGAAGCCCGTAGAGGGCTACGGTGAAAAAGGAAATATCCCTCAAATGAAATCTGGAAAGAATCTTTCTGAGAAACTGCTCTGTGATGTGTGACTTCCACTCACAGAGTTACATCTGTATTTCGTGGATCTCTTTGCTAGCCTTATTTCTGTGGAATCTGAGAACAGATATTTCGGATCCCTTTGAAGACTATAGGGCCAAAGTAAATATCCTCCGATAAAAAAGAGGAACAAGTTTTCTGAGAAACTTCTTTGTGTTCTGTGAAGTCATCTCACAGAGTTACAGCTTTCCCCTCAAGAAGCCTTTCGCTAAGACAGTTCTTGTGAAATTGGAAAAGTGATACTTGGAAGCCCTTAGAGGGCTATGGTGAAAAAGGAAATATCCTCAGATGAAATCTGGAAAGAAGCTTTCTGAGAAACTGCTTAGTGTTCTCTGAATTCATCTCAGAGAGTAACATCTGTATTCCGTGGATCTCTTTGATAGCCTTATTTCTGTGGAATCTGAGAACAGATACATCGGATCCATTTGAAGACTATAGGGACAAAGGAAATATCCTCCGATAAAAAAGGGCAAGAAGCTTTCTGAGAAACTTCTTTGTGTTCTGTGAAGTCATCTCACAGAGTTACAGCTTTCCCCTCAAGAAGCCATTCGCTAAGACAGTTCTTCTGGAATTGGAAAAGTGATATTTGGAAGCAACTGGAGGGCTATGGTGAAAAAGGAAATATCCTCAGATGAAATCTGGAAAGAAGCTTTCTGAGAAACTGCTTAGTGTTCTGTTAATTCATCTCAGAGTGTTACAGCATTCCCCTGAAGAATACGTTCGCTAAGCCTGTTCTTGTGGAATTTGCAAAGTGATATTTGGAAGCCCATAGAGGGCTACGGTGAAAAATAAAATATCCTCAGAGAAAAACTGGAAAGAAGCTTTCTGAGAAACTGCTTTGTGATGTGTGATTTCCACTCACAGAGTTACATCTGTGTTTCGTGGATTTGTTTGCTAGCCTTATTTCTGTGGAATCTGACAACTGATGTTTCGGATCCCTTTGAAGACTATACGACGAAAGGAAATATCCTCTGATAACAAAGAGAAAGAAGCTTTCTGAGAAACTTGTTTGTGTTCTGTGAAATCATCTCACAGAGTTACAGCTTTTCCCTCAATATGCCTTTCGTTAAGCCTGTGCTTGTGGAATTT
>NW_020252605.1:0-1454 GCF_003255815.1 Theropithecus gelada | reverse complement strand
TTCATCTGAGGATATTTCCTTTTTCATCATAGCCCTCTATGGGCTTCAAATATCACTTTGCCAATACCACAAGAACTGTCTTAGCGAAAGGTTTCTTGAGGGGAAAGCTGTAACGCTGTGAGATGATTTCACAGAACACAAAGAAGTTTCTCAGAAAGCTTCTTTCTCTTTGTTATCGCAGGATATTTCCTTTGGCCCTATAGTCTTCAAAGTTATCCGAAATAACTGTTCTCAGATGCCACAGAAATAAGGCTAGCAAAGAGATCCACGAAATACAGATGTAACTCTTTGAGATGAATTAAGAGAACACTAAGCAGTTTCTCAGAAAGCTTCTTTCCAGATTTCATATGAGGGTAATTCGTTTTTCACCATAGCCCTCTATGGGCTTCCAGATATCACTTTGCGAATCCCACAAGAACTCTCTTAGCGAAAGGCTTCTTGAGGCGAAAGCTGTAACTCTGTGAGATGATTTCACAGAACACAAACAAGTTTCCCAGCCATCTTCTTTCTCTTTGTTATCGGAGGATATTTCCTTTGGCCCTATAGTCTTCATAGGGATTCGAAATATCTGTTCTTAGATTCCACAGAAATAAGGCTAGCAAAGAGATCCACGAAATACAGATGTTATTCTGTGAGATGAATTAACAGAACCAAAACAGTTTCTCATAAAACTTCTTTCCAGATTTCATCGGAGGATATTTCCTTTTTCACCATAGCCCTCTATGGGCTTCCAAATATCACTTTGACAATTCCAGAAGAACTGTCTTAGAGAAAGGCTTCTTGAGGTGAAAGCTGTAACACTGTGAGATGATTTCACAGAACACAAAGAAGTTTCTCAGAAAGCTTCTTTATCTTCGTTATCGGAGGATATTTCTTTTGGCCCTATAGTCTTCAAAGGGATCCGAAATATCTGTTCTCAGATTCCACAGAAATAAGGCTAGCAAAGCGATCCACGAAATACAGATGTAACTCTGTGTGATGAATTAACAGAACACTAAGCAGTTTCTCAGAAGGCTTCTTTCCAGATTTCATCTGTGGATATTTCCTTTTTCACCATAGCCTTCTATGGGCTTCCAAATATTACTTTGCCAATTCGACAAGAACTGTCTTAGCGAAAGGCTTCTTGAGGGGAAAGCTGTAACTCTGTGAGATGATTTCACAGAACACAAAGAAGTTTCGCAGCCATCTTCTTTCTCTTTGTTATCGGAGGATATTTCCTTTGGCCCTATACTCTTCATAGGGATTCGAAATATCTGTTCTCAGATTCCACAGAAAAAAGGCTAGAAAAAGATCCACGAAATACAGATGTAACTCTGTGAGATGAATTAAGAGAACACTAAGCAGTTTCTCAGAAAGCTTCTTTCCAGATTTCATCGGAGGATATTTCCTTTTTCACCATAGCCTTCTATGGACTTCCAAATATCACTTTGACAATTCCACAAGAACTGTCTTAG
>NW_020252604.1:0-1454 GCF_003255815.1 Theropithecus gelada | reverse complement strand
TCTTCTTCTTTGTTATCGGCGGATATTTCCTCTGGCCCTATAGTCTTAAAAGGGATCCGAAATATCTGTTCTCAGATTCCACAGAAATAAGGCTAGCAAAGAAATCCACGATATAGAGATGTAACTCTGTGAGATGAATTAACAGAACACTCAGCAGTTTCTCAGGAAGCTTCTTTCCAGATTTGATCTGAGGATATTTCCTTTTTCACCATAGCCCTCTATGGGCTTCCAAATATCACTTTGCCAATTCCAGAAGAACTGTCTTAGCGAAAGGCTTCTTGAGGGGAAAGCTGTAACTCTGTGAAATGACTTTACAGAACACAAAGAAGTTTCTCAGAAAGCTTCTTTTTCTTTGTTATCGGCGGATATTTCCTTTGGCCCTATAGTCTTCAAAGGGATCCGAAATATCTGTTCTCAGATTCCACAGAAATAAGGCTAGCAAAGAGATCCACGATATAGAGATGTAACTCTGTGAGATGAATTAACAGAACACTCAGCCGTTTCTCAGGAAGCTTCTTTCCAGATTTCATCTGAGGATATTTCCTTTTTCACCGTAGCCCTCTATGTGCTTCCAAATATCACTTTGCCAATTCCAGAAGAACTGTCTTAGCGAAAGGCTTCTTGAGGGGAAAGCTGTAACTCTGTGAGATGATTTCACAGAACACAAAGAAATTTCTCAGAAAGCTTCTTTTCTTTGTTTTCGGAGGATATTTCCTTTGACCTATAGTCTTCAAAGGGATCCGAAATATCTGTTCTCAGATTCCACAGAAATAAGGCTAGCAAAGAGATTCACGAAATACAGGTGTAACTCTGTGAGATGAATTAACAGAACACTCAGCAGTTTCTCAGAAAGCTTCTTTCCAGATTTCATCTGAGGATATTTCCTTTTTCACCATAGCCCTCTATGGGCTTCCAAATATCACTTTGCCAATTCCACAAGAACTGTCTTAGCGAAAGGCTTCTTGAGGGGAAAGCTTTAACTCTCTGAGATGATTTCACAGAACACAAAGAAGCTTCTCAGAAAGCTTCTTTCTCTTTGTTATCGGAGGATATTTCCTCTGGCCCTATAGTCTTCAAAGGGATCCGAAATATCTGTTCTCAAATTCCACAGAAATAAGGCTAGCAAAGAGATCCACGAAATACAGATGTAACGCTGTGAGATGAATTAACGGAACGCTCAGCAGTTTCTCAGAAAGCTTCTTTCCAGATTTCATCTGAGGATACTTCCTTTTTTACCATAGCCCTCTATGGGCTTCCAAATATCACTTTGCCAATTCCACAAGAATTGTCTTAGCGAAAGGCTTCCTGACGGGAAAGCTGTAACTCTGTGAGATGATTTCACAGAACACAAAGAAGTTTCTCAGAAAGCTTATTTCTCTTTGTTATTGGACGATATTTCCTGTGGCACCGTAGTCTTCAAAGGGATCCGAAATATCTGTTCTCAGATTCCACAG
>NW_020252603.1:0-1455 GCF_003255815.1 Theropithecus gelada | reverse complement strand
TTAATAGCTGTATAGTATTCCATCGTGTACATGTGCCGCATTTTATCTAGTCTATCATTGATGAGCATTTGGGTTGGTTCCAAGTCTTTAGTATTGTGAACAGTGCCACAATAAACATATGTGTGCATGTATCTTTATAGTAGAATGATTTATAATCCTTTGGGTATATACCCAGTAATGGGATTGCTGGATAAAATGGTATTTCTAGTTCTAGATCCTTGAGGAATCATCACACTGTCTTCCACAATGGTTGAACTAATTTGCACTCTCAGCAACAGTGTAAAAGTGTTCCTATTTCTCCACATACTCTCTAGCATCTGTTGTTTACTTTTTTAATGATTGCCATTGTAACTGGCATGAGATGGTACCTCATTGTGGTTCTGATTTGCATTTCTCTAATGACCAGTGATGATGAGCATTTTTTCATATGTTTGTTGGCTGCGTAAATGTCTAGTTTTGATAAGTGTCTGTTCATATCCTTCACCCACTTTTTGATGGGGTTGTTTCTTTTTTCTTGTAAATTTGTTTAAGTTCCCAGTGGATCTGGATATTAGCCCTTTGTCAGATGGCTAGATTGCAAAAGTTTTCTCCCATTCTGTAGGTTGCCTGTTCACTGTGATGACAGTTTCTTTTACTGTGCAGAAGCTCTTTAGTTTAATTAGATCCCATTTGTCAATTTTGGCTTTTGTTGCCATTGCTTTTGGTATTTCAGCCATGAAGTCTTTGCCCATGCCTATGTCCTGAATGGTACTGCCTAGGTTTATTGTCAGGTTTTTATAGTTTTAGATCTTATGTTTAAGTCTTTAATCCACCTTGAGTTAATTTTTGTGTAAGGCGTAAGGAAGGGATCCAGTTTCAGCTTTCCGTATATGGCTAGCCAGTTTTCCCAACACCATTTATTAAATAGGGAATCATTTTCCCATTGCTTGTTTTTGTCAAATATCAGATGATTGTACATATGGGGTGTTATTTCTGAGGCCTCTGTTCTGTTCCATTGATCTATATATGTGTTTTGGTACCAGTACCATGCTTTTCGTTACTGTGATCTTGTAGTATAGTTTGCAGTCAAGTAGCATGATGCCTCCAGCTTTGTTCTTTTTGTTTAGTATTTTCTTGGTTATGCATGCTCTTTTTTGGTTCCGTATGAAATTTAAAGTAGTTTTTTCTAATTCTGTGTAGAAAGTCAATGGTAGCTTGATGGGGATAGCATTGAATCTATAAATTACTTTGGGGAGCATGGCCATTTTCACAATACTGATTCTTCTTATCCATGAGCATGGAATGTTTTTCCATTCTTTTGTGTCCTCTCTTACTTTTTTTTGTTTGTTTGTTTTTGTTTTTATTTATTTATTTATTATTATTATACTTTAAGTTGTAGGGTACATGTGCATAACGTGCAGGTTTGTTACATATGTATACTTGTGCCATGTTGGTGTGCTGCACCCATCAACTCGT
>NW_020252602.1:428-1455 GCF_003255815.1 Theropithecus gelada | reverse complement strand
AGATGAAATCTGGAAAGAAGCTTTCTGAGAAACTGCTTAGTGTTCTGTTAATTCATCTCACAGAGTTACATCTGTATTTCTTGGATCTCTTTGCTAGCCTTCTTTCTGTGGAATCTGAGAACAGAT
This sequence comes from Theropithecus gelada, assembly GCF_003255815.1. Taxonomy (NCBI): domain Eukaryota; kingdom Metazoa; phylum Chordata; class Mammalia; order Primates; family Cercopithecidae; genus Theropithecus; species Theropithecus gelada. The sequence goes on along the minus strand of NW_020252602.1, from coordinate 1,329 downwards.
ATTTCGGATCCCTTTGAATAGTGTAGGGCCAAAGGAAATATCCTCCGATAACAAAGAGAAAGAAGATTCCTGAGAAACTTCTTTGTGTTCTGTGAAATCATCTCACAGAGTTACAGCTTTCCGCTCATTAAGCATTTCGCTAAGATAGTTCTTGTGGAATTGGCAAAGTGATATTTGGAAGCCCATAGAGGGCTATGGTGAAAAAGGAAATATACTCAGATGAAATCTGGGAAGAAGCTTTCTTAGAACCTGCTTAGTGTTCTGTTAATTCATCTCACAGAGTTACATCTGTATTTCGTGGATCTCTTTGCTAGGCTTATTTCTGTGGAATCAGAGAACAGATATCTCGGATCCCTTTGAAGACTATAGGGCCAAAGGAAATATCCTCCGATAACAAAGAGAAAGAAGCTTTCTGAGAAACTTCTTTGTGTTCTGTGAAATCATCTCACAGCTTTACAGCTTTCCCCTCAAGAAGCCTTTCGATAAGGCAGTTCTTGTGGAATTGGCAAAGTGATATTTGGAAGCCCATAGAGGGCTATGCTGAAAAAGGAAATATCCTCAGATGAAATCTGGAAAGAAGCTTTCTGAGAAACTGCTTAGTGTTCTGCTAATTCATCTCACAGAGTTACATCGGTATTTCGTGCATCTCTTTGCTAGCCTTATTTTTGTGGAATCTGAGAACAGATATTTCGGATCCCTTTGAAGACTATAGGGCCAAAGGAAATATCCTTCGATAACAAAAAGAAAGAAGCTTTCTGAGAAACTGCTTAGTGTTCTGTTAATTCATCTCACAGAGTTACATCTGTATTTCGTGGATCTCTTTGCTAGCCTTATTTGTGTGGAATCAGAGAACAGATATTTCGGATCCCTTTCAATAGTATAGGGCCAAAGGAAATATCCT
>NW_020252602.1:0-378 GCF_003255815.1 Theropithecus gelada | reverse complement strand
GAAAGAAGCTTTCTGAGAAACTTCTTTGTGTTTTGTGAAATCATCTCACAGAGTTACAGCTTTCCGCTCAGGAAGCATTTCGCTAAGACAGTTCTTGTGTAATTGGCAAAGTGATATTTTAAAGCCCATAGAGGGCTATGGTGAAAAAGGAAATATCATCAGATGAAATCTGGAAAGAAGCTTTTTGAGAAACTGCTTAGCATTCTGTTAATTCATCTCACAGAGTTACATCTGTGTTTCGTGCATTTCTTTGCTAGCCTTATTTCTGTGGAATCTGAGAACAGATATTTCGGATCCCTTTGAAGACTATAGGGCCAAAGGAAATATCCTTCGATAACAAAGAGAAAGAAGCTTTCTAAGAAACTTCTTTGTGTTCTG
>NW_020252601.1:886-1455 GCF_003255815.1 Theropithecus gelada | reverse complement strand
GTTACAGCTTTCCCCTCAAGAAACCGCTCACTAAGCCTGTTCTTGTGTAATTCGCAAAGTGATATTTGGAAGCACATAGAGGGCTATGGTGAAAAATTAAATATCCTCCGATGAAATCTAGAAAGAACCTTTCTGAGAAACTGCTTTGTCACGTGTGCCTTCCACTCAGAGAGTTACATCTATATTTCGTGGATCTTTTTGCTAGCCTTATTTCTGTGGAATCTGAGAACAGATATTTCGGATCCCTTTGAAGGCTATAGGGCCAAAGGAAATATCCTCCGAAAACAAAGAGAAAGAAAATTTCAGAGAAACTTCTTTGTGTTCTGTGAAATCATCTCACAGAGTTACAGCTTTCCCCTCAAGAAGCCTTTCGCTAAGACAGTTCTTGTGGAATTTGCAAAGTGATATTTGGAAGCCCATAGAGGGCTATAATGAAAAAGGAAATATCCTCCGATGAAATCTATAAAGAAGCTTTATGAGAAACTGTTTTGTCACCTGTGACTTCCGCTCACAGTATTACATCTTGATTTCCTGGATCTCTTTGCTATCCTTATTTCTGTGGAATCTGA
>NW_020252601.1:0-843 GCF_003255815.1 Theropithecus gelada | reverse complement strand
TCTTTGTGTTCTGTGAAATCATCTCACAGAGTTACAGCTTTCCCCTCAAGAAGCCTTTCGCTAAGACAGTTCTTGTGGAATTTGCAAAGTGATATTTGGAAGCCCATAGAGGGCTATAATGAAAAAGGAAATATCCTCCGATGAAATCAATAAAGAAGCTTTATGAGAAACTGTTTTGTCACCTGTGACTTCCACTCACAGTATTACATCTTGATTTCCTGGATCTCTTTGCTATCCTTATTTCTGTGGAATCTGAGTACAGATATTTCGGATCCCTTTGAAGAGTATAGGGCCAAAGACAATATCCTCCGACAAGAAAGAGAAAGAAGCTTTCTGAGAAACTTCTTTGTGTTCTGTGAAATCATCTCACAGAGTTACAGCTTTCCCCTCAAGAAGCCTTTCGCTAAGACAGTTCTTGAGGAATTTGGAAAGTGATATTTGGAAGCCCATAGAGGGCTATGGTGAAAAAGGAAATATCCTCCGAAGAAATCTGGAAAGAAGCTTTCTGAGAAACTGCTTAGTGTTCTGTTAATTCATCTCATAGAGTTACCACTTTTCCCTGAAGAAGCCGCTCGCCAAGCCTGTTTTTGTGGAATTCAAAAAGTGATATCTGGAAGCCCATAGAGGGCTATGGTGAAAAAGAAAATATCCTCAGAGAAAAACTGGAAAGAAGCTTTCTGAGAAACTGCTTTGTGATGTGTGAATCCCACTCACAGAGATCCATCTGTATTTCGTGGATCTATTTGCCAGACTTATTTCTGTGGAATCTGAGAACAGATATTTCGGATCCCTTGGAAGAGTGTTAGGCCAAAGGAAATATCCTCCGATAACAAAGAGAAAGAA
>NW_020252600.1:0-1455 GCF_003255815.1 Theropithecus gelada | reverse complement strand
CAATTTTAACAAAATCAAAAATTGACAAATGGGACCAAGTAAACTAATGAGCTTCTGCGTAGCAAGATATACTATCAACAGAGTAAACAGGCAACCTCTAGAATGGGAAGTAAAGTATTTGCCACCTATACATCTGACAAAGGTCTAACATTTATAATATACATGGAATTAAACAAACATACAAGAAAGAAAAAGTGGTCAAAGGACATGAAAAGACACTTACAAAAAGATCTACATGTGGCCAAATAGCATAGGAAAACATGCTGAATATCACTATCATTGGAGAAGTACATATTAAAACTACAGTGAGGTACCATCTCACATCAGTCAAAATGGCTAATCTTAAAAAAAGTAATAACAGATGCTGCTAAGGTTGCAAGAAAAAGGGAACATTTATACACTTTTGGTGGGAATATAAATTAGTTCAACCATGGTGGAAAGCAGTGTGGTGATCCCTCCAATAACCTAAAACCGAAGTTTCATTTGACCCAACAATCCCACAGCGGGACAGACACCTAAAGGAATATAAACATGTAGGTTCACTGCAGCACTATTCACAATAGCATACACATGGAATTTACCTAAATGCTCACAGTGGCAGTGGACTGAGAATCCTCCATTAGCTGCCTGTCTGTGGCACTGAGTTGATTGACAATCTTCAGAATCATCCATGAAGAAGAGTTCTGAGGTTCATCAGATACTTGTAGACACTCAGGTGAACCAAAGGAATTAACTGAATTGAGGGCTGCCAGCCATTTCCATGTCACTAGGAATAATTGCCATCTAAGTGTAAAAGTCTACATCACTCAGAATACCCTGCATGACAGGCTGATTCAAAAAAATCCAACCCTACAGAGGCTCCACAGCAACCCTTACAGTTCTTTCAAGGAAGAAACAATCTCCAAGTTAAGTGAGTCATTATAGGTGTTCTGAGCTACAGTAAACATTGGATTAGGACCAGATTTGTCTGAGTTCAATGTAATTATTATACTCAGCTGCTGGTCCCATATGGCCTGAATATGGATAACTTAAATGAGCCTGGCTGTGTGATTTGTTATATGAAAATCTGAACTAAATAAACATAAAGAGCATGTCTGGACAAGCATGAGGGTGAGAGATCCTGGGGGCCCCACCCCCCTATACTCTTATCGCCCTTTCCTCCAGGAACCTCCAGGTTCTCAGGGCAAGAATCCACCTAGATGCCTGCATGGCTGTATTACCAGGAGATCAAATCTCTGATAAAACACCGAGACCTTCTTCAGGCAGACAACCCATTTTTACATCCTTATGTATGTGGGGAAAGCTAATCCATCCCCATTACAAACCCATACCTACAGGCTTCCTTTATCATGAAAATGGATACAATTAGCCAAAAGGGGCACATTTACAAAAATTGTCCTGTGATGTACCATCGAGAAAAGAGCAAAAATCAGCTTCACACCTGGAGACTTCCTG
>NW_020252599.1:0-7772 GCF_003255815.1 Theropithecus gelada | reverse complement strand
CTCCCCCCTCGACACTCCTCTTCCGCCGCCTTCCCTTCTTCCTTCCCCTTCCCTTCTTCCTTCCCCTTCCCTTCTTCCTTCCCCTTCCCTTCTTCCTTCCTCTTCTCTTCTTCCTTCCTCCTTTTCCCTTCTTCCTTCTTCCTCTTCCCTTCTTCCTTCCTCCTCTTCCCTTCTTCCTTCTTCCTCTTCCCTTCTTCCTTCCTCCTCTTCCCTCCTCCTCTTCCCTTCTTCCTTCCTCCTCTTCCCTTCTTCCTTCCTCCCCTTCCCTTCTTCCTTCCTCCCCTTCCTCCTCTTCCCCCTCCGTGTCCTTGGGCAACCTCCATGGAACTCTGGTTGAAAGTCACTGCTCTGTGGGGACGCCCATTTGATAGATAAGCTCGCTGAGGACCAGACACAAGTGACTGACTCAGACCCGCGCAGAGACTGACCCAGCTCGCATGCCATCTCCTGCCTCCCGTAACACCGGGTTGTCCATAATGGAGGAGTATCAATGATGCTGCTTCACTGATCTCCAGGGAAAACAGGTTGATAACAGGTTATAAACATGGGAACGTTTTGGAAAAGCCATCGTCCACTTGTCAGCTCCATCTCTCCTGCCCGGAAGATGTAGGGAAAACCTGCCTTGAGCCCACCTCATCTTACAACAGGACAGAGGACAAAGGGGCAGAGACCCAAGTCCTGTCAGTGCCCTCAGGAAACCCCCCGTTTCCTCCTCATGGTGGAAGTGGAAACCATCCCACTGGACTAGATCTTCCCGGGAAGCCCCTCCACCCCGAAAGCAAGGAATCTGGTTTGAGCACACACCATTCTTAGTGCCATCACTTTCTGCAGCTGAATCCTGCATACGTGGCCCTTTGATCTTGCTAGTCCGGTGTTACTGGGTCCTGGGAGTTTCTGTGGGCTGATGGCAGGTGTTTACCATTGTGTTTAGAGAGAATAGAACTTTATTGTGTCAAAATCAGATGATAACCATTGCCATGTGATTCCTTGGGTTGGTTGGGGTTGGGGGGTGCTCAACGCTTTTCCTGAGGGCTAAGTTGTAGTTTGAGACCGTCTCACTTTGTCACCCAAGCTGGAGTGCAGCGGTGCGATCTTGGCTCACTGCAACCTCCGCCTCCTGGGTTCAAGCAGTTCTCCCTGCCTCAGCCTCCCAAGTAGCTGGGATTATAGGTGTGAGTCACCACGCTTGGCTAATTACAAAAATGTTTAATACAGGCTGGGTTTTGCCATATTGGCCAGGCTAGTCTCGAACTCTTTGCTTCAAGTCATCGGCCCACCTTGGCCTCCTAAAATGCTGGGATTACAGGCTTGAGCCCCTGTTCCCGGCCCGATCCTGACATCTTTTAAAGCTGCCTTCATGTACCAAAAGCCAGTCTATGTTTGAAAATCAGTCTTGGAGAGCCTAGGAGGAGACGGATAAGCTTCAGCTAGGTAAATCACTATACATACGTTAAAAATACGGACCAAAATCTGCCCCAAATGTTAACTCTTCTGCTTTGCGTTTTATATCCATTTATGGTTATTCTTTCAGTATTAAGATTTTTAAAGATTCTTTTGATAATTATGGACAAATTACTATTAAAACTCAGCTGTAGTTGTAACACTTTTAAAGAACTAATTGGATGACATTATTTTTCCCAGAGGCATTTTGGATTGTTACATAATTAATGTTTATCTCTTTGTCAGAAATCTTTTTTTTTTTCCCAGAACAGTAACCTGAAAAGATATTTTTCTTTGCATTAAGTGCTATTTCACTGTGTGACAATCAATTTTTGAATGTGAGAACAAGATCATCGTGTATTTTTGGGATAATTCTTGCTTAATAGTGATAATGCTAAATGTTAAAATTATGGAACAATTCGTTTCTTTGAAAATTACTATTTGCCTGCTCACCAGGTGGGAGCTGATGAGAACATGGGTGTAAAAATTAAATTGTATTTAGCTTGTATAAAAGAAGTTTTTTTTAAAAAAAGCTTTTTTTGGGTTTGTGCTACTACTGAAGTTGTTTAGCTGTGGAAATGAGGTTATTGCAGGCACCTAGAATTTTATCTCCTTCACTTCTACAATGGGAAGCAATTATCGAACAAGCACAGGAATCTGACTTTCTGACATTGAGACTCCTACGTATCAAGCCCCGTGGAAGGGTTGGTGATTACGTGAGCGTTGGCATTGATGTGGGCACCCTCCAAGCTGGACGCAGGGAGCAGGGAAGGGCAGAACAGGCCCCTCAGGAGCCATGAGAAAATCAAGTGTTGGCAGCAGAGGTGAGCGTTGATGTAAGGGGCCAGGAGGAGGTGGTGAAGGGAGCGTGTGCCTCAAGGCAAACCTGGAAACCCCGGTCCCTGCAGTGAGGTCTGGTCTACAGGGGACGTGGATGGCCACGTGGCGAGGCCCACAGACAGCCTGGACTTGGCTGCCTCAGAACTCTGGTGGACGTTGCAAACGGCCCCACAGGGTTGCAGTGCACATTCCTCGGACAGAGAGAAGACGCTTGTAACTGTTCCCGGCACGAAGCCAGCGCCCTGTGAACAGTGGCCACTGCTGTTGTGACTGAGTGCTGTCCAAGTCGGGGTATTTGCTCTGCTCAGTTCACTTAATTGGGCCAGGAATGGGGTTGCCCTGCCTTCAACAAGCTTGACGCATTGAACGAGGACTCAGTCAATAAAGTACTCTCTAAATACACTCTCTCGGCTAGAGTGAGCAAAACCCAGGGAGCGAGTGGTTCTTCAGTATTGGACAGGTGTTTGTGGTGGGGCCAGCTGTGCGGCTGCCAGAGCGAATGTGACCAGGAAGCCTCTGTCCCCCCGGAGGTGGCCAGCATTCTTGTTACACGTGCCGTAGGCAGAAGGGGGACACTGCTGGGAAACTTGCCCATGTTGCTGTTTTCTGATTGGAAATTCAAGGTTTCTGAGCATCCTACATCAAATTTGTACATTGCTGAGACTGTACACATTTCAACACTTGTGTTTCTCTGCTTTTCAGATCCATACAACCTGGCATTTCGCCGTGGCTTCCAGGACAGGCTGGATGCAGAGTGAAGTCCTCTCCTCACTGTCAATGTTTGCAGATGTCTTTTTGTATAAACTTTGTATTTCTTGAGAGTCTCAATTAGGTTTTCACTTAACTAGACTTTTAAAATTGCCATGCACATAACTCTACCAGTTACAATCGTGACCTAACATGGGTTTTTGGTTTTACTTTGATGAATGTTTAACATTTGCATGCTGGAAGTGTGGGTGGAGGTCATTTATCTGCTTTTCATTTCCTTCTTGGTTATACTTAGTGACTTTCAGGTAAGGTGTGGAAAGCGTGGTACAGGGTGAATTCCAGGTTGCAGTGTGGCGCGGTGGAGGAGAGGCGGGGCTGCAGTGTGTGCACAGTGGATGAGAGTAAAGAGATTTCCATCCTCGAGGGAAACACACAACAAACAATTTAAAAAACTGATCGTCTAGCTTGCATGAGGTCCAACAAATTCAATTTGCAAAGTTTAACTTCCAAGTTAACTTAGTAACTTTTCCCCTAAGTCATTAATTTAGTAGCTTATGTTAAAATATATGTTTTGTCTAAAGCAAGTCATAAATTCTAAAATGAATGACTAAACATGTAATAATTTAGGCATACAGCACCTGAAGGGAAAACTGCCAGTATGCTAAAGTATTGGATACAGATGCTTAAAAAATATAATGTAGCATTCTTACTATGCATGTGCTTTTAGCATGTAACTTGGTGAGTAGTTTTGAGCTATATTTGTAGGAATGTGTGTCTTGAATACTTTATGGCACCACTGCAGATGTGTGCGTGAGAGGTACAGATACTGAATGTTCTTCTCCCTTCCCATAAATGAAAAACATTAGCTCCCTTCATTTTTACTTCCATTTTTATTTTTTTTTATTTATTAATTTATTTTTGAGACGGAGTCTGGCTCTGTTGCCCAGGCTGGAGTACAGTGGCCGGATCTCAGCTCACTATAAGCTCCGCCTCCCGGGTTTATGCCATTCTCCTGCCTCAACCTACCGGTAGCTGGGACTACAGGCGCCCACTACCTCGCCCAGCTAGTTTTTTACATTTTTTGGTAGAGACGGGGTTTCACCATGTTAGCCAGGATGGTCTCGAGCTCCTGACCTCGTGATCCGCCCTTCTCGGCCTCCCAAAGTGCTGGGATTTCAGGCTTGAGCCATCACGCCTAGCCTATTTTTATTTTTGAAGTGGACTCTCCCTATTTTTTCCCAGGCTGGAGTGCAGTGGTGCAATCTCAGCCCACTGCAACTTCTGCCTCCCGGGTTGAAGTGATTCTCCTGCCTCAGCCTCCCCAGTAGCTGGGATCACAAGCACCCACCACCATGCCCCGCTAATTTTTGTATTTTTATTAGAGATGAGGTTTTGCCATATTGGGCAGGCTGGCCTCAAACTCCTGACCTCTGGTGATCTGCCCACCCCGACCTCTCAAAGTGCTGAGATTACAAGTGTGAGCCACCGCGCCCGGCCAGCTCCCTTCTATGATTATTTATACAGTTGTTTTTGCTTTTTTGAGACGGTGTCTCACTCTGTCGTCCAAGCTGGAGTGCAGTGATGCAAATCTTGGCTGACTGCAACCTTCACCTCCTGGGCTCAGGTGATCCTCCCACCTCAGCTTCCTGAGTAGCTGGGACTAGACACATGTCACCAAGCCCATCTTTTTTTTTTTTTTTTTTTGGTATTTTTAGTAGAGACAGGGTCTTGCCATGTTTTCCAGGTTGGTCTCGACCTCCTGGGCTCAAGCAATCTGCCCGCCTCAGCCTCCTAAACTGCTGGGATTACAGGCGTGAGCACTACATCTGGCCCATATTTTTTTTTCCTTCCAGGATTAGGAGTCGACTTTCAGAACACCCTTCAACTTTGCAAGCTTAATTTTCCATAAAAATATTCCTCTACGATAAAAGCAAGACACGAAGTATGTGTGGACTGCAGTTAAAAATTTTCAACACAACATAGCTTAGGAAGGTTGACATTTACAAAGAGCAGGAGGCCCGTTCAGTGCCTTCTAGGCAGTGGGAATGGTGGTCTGTGGGCGACCCTAACATGTGCCGCGTCCTGAGGCGTGATCGTGGTGGTCACGCTTTTAAAAGGGCGTCCCGGGAGTACCAGAGGCTCTTGTTCTGCAGTCGGCCAGCCAGGCAGCAGCTGCTGGAGAAGGAACAAACAGTAAAAGACAGGTGTACACGGTGTTATTGTGGCAGAGAGGTTAAAACCAGGCTCAGTTTGTTCTTACAGTTTTAAAAAAACTAATAATGAAATCCTTAAATATATTCAAGATTTCAAAGCAGCTGTGGGTGTGTCTGTGTGTGTAGCTCCTGTTCCGGTGCTTCCTGCGAAGAGAGCTCAGAGACACCACCTTTCTTAATGAGGTGACAGGGCCTGGAGAGGTGTGAACCCCGTGGTGGTGGGGGGCTGACTGACCAGGGGGGAGGCTGGGTCAGCGTGGGGATCCACCCCCACTCCACGTTCCTGTAAGAAATCCACAGTTCTAAGTTTTTATGATATGGGTAAAATGAACCTGGAAGAGGGGTTATTTTTTAAGGAGTAAGTGCCATGCTCTTTTTTCCTCATACTTTTCTGTGTTTAAGCAGCATTTAAGGATAAGGCACTAGTAGCATGTTGTTTTGGAAACAATGTTGGTTATTTTACATTGAATATGGTATTAAGGTTGCCTGGTAACACAAGTTTTCCTTTAACAACATGGGACTCTGTTGAATCTGTTGCCCCATTGGCTGAGCCGCCTGAAATCAGTGCGGTGGCAGCTGAAGAGGCCTCTTCCCCTTGGAGGAAGCCGCTGGATTGGCAGGAGGCACCGCCCTTGATTGAGGGAGTGAGGCGGGTTTGCAGGGACCCCACGCGGCCCCTGCGGCTCTCTCCTGCCCCCTGCTGGCTGGCCAAGCAGCTTCGCGACAGTGTGCTCATTGTGAACGTTCACTGGGGCAGGCCAAGGCTTTTGTTCCAGAAACACTGACTTCAGAAACGGCCGGCTATGTGTGTTGAGTATGGCAAGAAAGACTTACGTGCGTCTTAAACCTCTTGAACAAAGCAAGTTGATGTTTCAAATGCATCTTGAAGGCTAATGACTTTGCTATGGTCAATATTCAGGAGAAAAGAGGGTTTGATGAAATAGAAAGACAGGAGTGGCAAGTGACGTGCTTGTGCCCCGTATGACTAAGCGATGTCCTGGCCGTTCCACACCACGGCCTCTGAGCAGCCAGCCTGCAGATACTGGGTCAATTTAGATATCCCTGATCTCTGCAGAGCTTTGATCTGCAGAGCTAGCCCAGGAGCAGATAGACACAAACGCTGACTGGAAACCCTGGCACACGGAGGCACTGGAAAGAGCAAGCTGCTATTAACATCATAGTGAGAGGCAGTCGCCTGCTCTCTTAGGGGTGTCAGCTTCTTTTGCTTCTAGACGTTCATCTGCGTTACAATACAGTTTTGCTCAGTTTATCCCCATTACTCCGCTGTCTTCGCTGTTAAAGACTCAGCCAGCACTGAGCTCTGACACTGCAGGAATTTGACTGTGCGGCTGACCAGGCCTACCTGGCATGGCTGTAAAGCAGGCGAGAGCTTTCCGGAAGGCAGTGACGAGAACCTGAGACAGGAAAGAGCGTTGCTGGTCCACATACGGCAGTGCACCTGCAGCAGAGCATGTACGTGCACGTTCAGCCTAAACAGGTGTAGGAGAGAAGAAAACCACCTATGATTAGTCACTTAAAATGCCACACACCCAACCCTTGAGACCCTAGCACATAGAGTAGTAGGGGTCTTGGAGATGGCAGGTGTGCTGAAGTCTGATTTTCTCACTTAGCTTTTCCAGCAGCGTTTTCCTCATCTCTAAGCTGGGGCTAACAACTGCCCCGCATAGATTTGTGAATGGAACCGTGCGTGTAAAGTGGGGTAGCCCCCAGGACCTAGGAAGGACTCGTGGTCAGTGTCGGTGGTCATGCGTGCTGTACGGGTCCCCCAGGAGGACCATTGCTACAGATAACTCCCTCCGTTCAATGTCACTGAATGTAAAAGGTGGGAGCTTGGCTTCTGATGTGTCTGGTTTGCTGCAGGCCGCGCTGCACCCCGTGGTTCCTGAGCCCTGGGCTGAAGTACGCCCTGCTGCATCGCCTGTGCCGCTTTTGCTGTGCAACCAGAGCTTCTGCCCTGGGAAACTTCCTCGCACCTGACGAGCACCACAGGCTGCAGCAAGACCTGTGGGAAGCGTGGGCTGGGAGGAGCCCGCCGTGGCCCTGTCCTCTCCAGGGTAGGAGCGACTTTGTGGGGTTTGTCGGCCCTTCTCTCAGGTGTCCTGTATCTCATGGATTAGCTGGCGAGCCCTGTCAGATGCCTCTCTCCTGTCTGGAGGAGCACTCGCCAAAACGCTGCCTGCCACCTGGATCTCCTGGCGCAGAGTGAGGCCACATCTGCAGACCTTACCGCACAGAGTCCGAAGGCATTCGGCAAGAAGGGGAGTGGGCTGCATGTGATTTCTCACTGGAGAAACCGGCTCTGCTCCCTACTCTGCTTTTGGGGTGCCAGATGTTCAGACCTGCTGTGTCTACCGGGCGCCATGGCAGGGTGGTGGGAGTGGGGGCGGGGAGAAGCGCGGATGGATCCAGGGAAGGACTTAGTTGAATGCCAGCTGCTCACATACTTGTTGCTGGTCTTGGACAAGCTCCCTAGTTTCTCTGGGCTTCCGTTTGATTGTAAGACTAGGACGCTGCCCGAGTCTGAAGATGTTGGTGTGTGCGGGAATGCCT
>NW_020252598.1:0-1455 GCF_003255815.1 Theropithecus gelada | reverse complement strand
CTTATTGCTGTGGAATCCTAGAACAGATATTTCGGATCCCTTTGAAGTCTCTAGGGCCCAAGGAAATATCCTCCGATAACAAAGAGAAAGAAGCTATCTGAGACACTTCTTTGTGTTCTGTCAAATCATCTCACAGAGTTTCCACTTTCCCCTCAAGAAGCCTTTCGCTAAGACAGTTCTTTTGGAATTGGCAAATTGATATTTCGAAGCCCATAGAGGGCTATGGTGAAAAAGGAAATATCCTCAGATGAAATCTGGAAAGAAGCTTTCTGAGAAACTGCTCTGTGATGTGTGACTTCTACTCACAGAGTTACATCTGTATTTCGTGGATCTTTTGCTAGCCTTATTTCTGTGGAATCTGACAACAGATATTTCCGATCCCTTTGAAGACTATAGGGCCAAAGGAAATATCCTCCGATAACAAAGAGAAAGAAGCTTTTTGAGAAACTTCTTTGTGTTCTTTGAAATCTTCTCTCAGAGTTACTGCTTTCCCCTCAAGAAGCCTTTCGCTAAGACAGTTCTTGTTGAATTGGCAAAGTGATATTTGGAAGCCCATAGAGGACTACGGTGAAAAAGGAAATATCCTCAGATGAAATCTGGAAAGAAGCTTTCCGAGAAACTGCTTAGTGTTCTCTTAATTCGTCTCACAGAATTACATCTGTATTTCGTGGATGTCTTTGCTAGCCTTATTTCTGTGGAATCTGACAACAGATATTTCCAATCCCTTTGAAGACTATAGGGCCAAAGGAAATATCCTCCGATAACAAAGAGAAAGAAGCTTTCAGAGAAACCTGTTTGTCTTCTGTGAAATCATCTCACAGAGTTACAACTTTCCCCTCAAGAATCTTTCGCTAAGCCAGTTCTTGTGTAATTCGCAACGTGAGATTTGGAAGCCCATAGAGGGCTATGGTGAAAAAGGAAATATCCTGAGATGAAATCTGGACGGAAGCTTTCTGAGAAACTGCTTAGTGTTCTGTTAATTCATCTCACAGAGTTACATCTGTATTTCGTGGATCTCTTTCCTAGCCTTATTTCTGTGGAATCTGAGACCAGATTTTTCGGATCCCTTTCACGACTATAGGGCCAAAGGAAATATCTTCCGATAACAAAGAGAAAGAAGCTTTCTGAGAAACTTCTTTGTGTACTCTGAAATCATCTCACGGAGTTACAGATTTCCCCTTAAGAAGCCTTTCGCTAAGACAGTTCTTGTGGAATTGGCAAAGTGATATTTGGAAGTCCATAGAGGGCTATGGTGAAAAAGGAAATATCCCCAAATGAAATCTGGAAGGACGCTTTCAGAGAAACTGCTTAGTGTTCCGTAAATTCATCTCACAGAGTTACATCTGTATTTCGTGGATCTCTTTGCTAGCCTTATTTCTGTGGAATCTGACAACAGATATTTCGGATCCATTTCTTTGAAGACTATAGGGCCAAAGGAAATATCCTCCGATAACA
>NW_020252597.1:0-1455 GCF_003255815.1 Theropithecus gelada | reverse complement strand
GTACATATGTTATCACCAATGGGTCAATATTGATACTTTATTGTGAATTAAAACCCATAGTTTACGTCGGGTTTGCTCTTTGTGTTGTACCTCCTGTGGGTTTTGACAAATGCATAATGTCATGTGTCCATCATGATAGTGTCACACAGAATGCTCTCGCCAATTGGTTTAAGTGGTTATATTAGACAGCTGAGATTGCGAGCAACTGGTTAAAGAGACCAAGTCTATCCCACTAAACAGCCCTGGTGTTCTACTTATGCTTCCTCCCCAAACCCTAGCAACCACTGATCTTCTACTGTTTCCGTAGTCTTGCTTTTCCAAAATGGTATATACTTGGAATTATATAATATGTGATGTTTTCAGATTGGTGTTGTATATGGTTTTTTTTTTTTTTTTTTTTTTTTTGAGATGGAGTCTCACTCTGTTGCCCAGGCTGGAGCGCAATGATACAATCTTGGCTCACTGCAACCTCTGCCTCCTGCTTCAAACAATTATCCTTGCTCAGCCTCCTGAGTAACTGAGATTGGAGGCATGCATCACTGCACCTGTCTAATTTTTGTATTTTTCTTTTAGTAGAGACAAGGTTTCACCATGTTGGCCAGTCAGGTCTTGAACTCCTGACCTCAAGTGATCCATCCACCTCAGCCTCCCAAAGTGCTGGGATTATAAGTGTGAGCCACCGCGCTCGGCCTGTACATGTTTTTAATGGTCTAGATGATGCCAATGTGCATCGAAGATGGGATCAGTGTCTCAGATCTTTGCCACTCTAAACATCAGCAGGAAATTCTTAGAAGTGCCAAATTTCAGGCCCCAACCCTGACCTATTGAATCAGAATACGGATTTTAACAATATCCCTAGGCAACTCACATTCACATCGAAGTTTGAGAAGCACTGACTAGGACCACCAAGAAACGGTCTCCACATGACATGGCATCAGTCTGCCTGCATAGTTCAGAAGGAGCCATTAACAAAAAAAAAGTGGACTCGGTGGCTCATGCCTGTAATCCCAGTGTTTTGGGAGGCTGAGGTGAGAGGATCACTTGAGACCAGGAGTTCAAGACCAGCCTGTGCAACATAGTGAGGCCCTGACTCTAAAAGGTGAAAGAGAAGAAATACACACTCATAAATGGAAACTTACTAAGGAAAGTGTTCTTTGCCTTATCACATATTACCATATATATATGTTATTATATATATGTGTTGTTATATATATGTTAGAAAACTAGATTATGTATATATCTTCGACATCTTTCCATGCCAGCTCATGGAGACTTCGTTCATTCTTTTTACAAGCTACAGAGCATTCCAATAGAAGTACTGGCCACAATTTTCTGCTTGCCCAGTGATGACTTTTAGGCTTTGCACTAATGAGAGAGAAAATCTGGGAAATAGGCTTGCTGGTGCAAAGTATATAATCTTTTCTAAAAAATTATTATCTTTTTTTTTTTTTTTTT
>NW_020252596.1:0-1305 GCF_003255815.1 Theropithecus gelada | reverse complement strand
TAGAGGGCTATGGTGAAAAAGGAAATATCCTCAGATTCCACAGAAATAAGGCTAGCAAAGAGATCCACGAAATACAGACGTAAACCTGTGAGATGAAATAAAAGAACACTAAGCAGGTTTTCAGAACGCTTCTTTCCCGATTTCATCTGAGGATATTTCCTTTTTCACCATAGCCCTGTTTGGGCTTCCAAATATCACTTTGCCAATTCCACAAGAACTGTCTTAGGGAAAGGCTTCTTGAGGGGAAAGCTGTAACTCTGTGAGATGATTTCACAGAACACAAAGAAGGTTCTCAGAAAGCTTCTTTCTATTTGTTATCGGAGGATATATCCTTTGGCCCTATAGTCTTCAAAGGGATCTGAAATATCTCTTCTCAGATTCCACAGAAATAAGGCCAGCAAAGAGATCCATGAAATACAGATGTAACTCTGTGAGATGAATTTACAAACAGTAAGCAATTTCTCAGAGAGCTTCTTTCCAGACTTCATCGGAGGATACTTTCTTTTTCACCATACCCCTCTAAGTGCTTCCAAATATCACTTTGCCAATTCCACAAGAACTGTCTTAGCGAAAGGCTTCTTGAGGGGAAAGCTGTAACTCTGTGAGATGATTTCACAGAACACAAAGAAGTTTCTCAGAAAGCTACTTTCTCTTTTTTATAGGAGGATATTTCCTTTGACCCTATAGCCTTCAAAGGGATCCGAAATATCTCTTCTCAGATTCTACAAAAATAATGCTAGCAAAGAGATCCACGAAATACAGATGTAACTGTGTGAGTGGAAGTCACACGTCGCAGAGCAGTTTCTCAGAAAGCTTCTTTCCAGATTTCATGTGAGGATATTTCCTTTTTCACCAGAGCCCTCTATGGGCTTCCAAATATCAGTTTGACAATTCCAAAAGAACTGTCTTAGCGAAAGGCTTCTTGAAGCGAAAGCTGTAACTCTGTGAGATGATTTCACAGAACACAAAGAAGTTTCTCAGAAAGCTTCTTTCTCTTTGTTATGGGAGGATATTTCCTTTGGCCCTATAGTCTTCAAAGGGATCCGAAATATCTCTTCTCAGATTCCACAGAAATAAGGCTAGCAAAAAGATCCACGAAATACAGATGTAACACTGTGAGATGAATTTACAGGACAGTAAGCAGTTTCTCAGAAAGCTTCTTTCCAGACTTCATCGGAGGATATTTCCTTTTGCAACGTAGCCCTCTATGGGCTTCCAAATATCACTTTGCCAATTCCACAAGAACTGTCTTAGCGAAAGGCTTCTTGACGGGAAAGCTGTAACTCTGTGAGATGATTTCACAAA
>NW_020252595.1:0-1456 GCF_003255815.1 Theropithecus gelada | reverse complement strand
TGTTCTGTTAATTCATCTCACAGAGTTACATCTGTATTTCGTGGATCTCTTTGCTACCCTTATTTCTGTGGCATCTGAGACAGATATTTCGGAATCCTTTGAAGACTATAGGGCCAAAGGAAATATCCTCCGAAAACAAAGAGAAAGAAGCTTTCTGAGAAACTTCTTTGTGTTCTGTGAAATCATCTCACAGAGTTACAGCTTGCCCCTCAAGAAGACTTTTGCTAAGTTAGTTCTTGTGGAATTGGCAAAGTGATATTTGGAAGCATGTAGAGGGCTATGGTGAAAAGGGAAATATCCTCAGATGAAATCTGGAAAGAAGCTTTCTGAGAAACTGCTCTGTGATGTGTGACTTCCACTCACAGAGTTACATCTGCATTTCGTGGATCTCTTTGCTAGCCTTATTTCTGTGGAATCTGAGAACAGATATTTCGGATCCGTTTGAAGACTATAGGGCCAAAGGAAATATCCTCCGGTAACAAAGAGAAGGAAGGTTTCTGAGAAACTTCTTTGTGTTCTGTGAAATCATCTCACATAGTTACAGCTTTCCCCTCAGGAAGCCTTTCGCTAAGACAGTTCTTGTGGAATTGACAAAGTGATATATGGAAGCACATAGAGAGATATGGTGAAAAAGGAAATATTCTCAGAAGAAATCTGGAAAGAAGTTTTCTGAGAAACTGCTCAGTGTTGTGTTAATTCATCTCACAGAGTTACATCTGTATTTGGTGGATCTCTTTGCTAACCTTATTTCTGTGGAATGTGAGAACAGATATTTCGGATGCCTTTGAAGAATATAGGGCCAAAGGGAATATCCTCCGGTAACAAAGAGAAAGAAGCTTTCTGAGAAACTTCTTTGTGTTCTGTGAAATCATCTCACAGAGTTACATNGGAATGTGAGAACAGATATTTCGGATGCCTTTGAAGAATATAGGGCCAAAGGGAATATCCTCCGGTAACAAAGAGAAAGAAGCTTTCTGAGAAACTTCTTTGTGTTCTGTGAAATCATCTCACAGAGTTACAGCTTTCCACTCAAGAAGCCTTTCGTTAAGACAGTTCTTGTGGAATTGGCAAAGTGATATTTGGAAGCCTATAGAGGGCTATGGTGAAAAAGGAAATATCCTCAGATGAAATCTGGAAAGAAGCTTTCTGAGAATCTGCTCCGTGATGTGTGATTTCCACTCACAGAGTTACATCTGTATTTAGTGGATCTCTATGCTAGCTTTATTTCTGTGGAATCTGAGAACAGATATTTCGGATCCCTTTGAAGACTATAGGGCCAAGGAAATATCTTCCGATAAGAAAGAGAAAGAAGCTTTCTGAGAAACTTCTTTGTGTTCTGTGCAATCACTTCACAGAGTTACAGCTTTCCCCTCAAGAAGCATTTCTCTAAGACAGTTCTTGTGGAATTGGCAAAGTGATATTTGGAAGCCCATAGAGGGCTATAGTGAAAAAGGAA
>NW_020252594.1:0-1455 GCF_003255815.1 Theropithecus gelada | reverse complement strand
GAAGCCTTTCGCTAAGACAGTTCTGGTGGAATTGGCAAAGTGATATTAGGAAGCCCATAGAGGTCTATGGTGAAAAAGGAAATATCCTCAGATGAAATCTGGAAAGAAGCTTTCTGAGAAACTGCTCTGTGATGTGTGACTTCCACTCACAGAGTTACATCTGTATTTCGTGGATGTCCTTGCTAGCCTTATTTCTGTGGAATCTAAGAACAGATATTTCGGATCCCTTTGAAGACTCTACGGCCAAAGGAAATATCCTCAGTTAACAAAGAGAAAGAAGCTTTCTGAGAAATTTCTTTGTGTTGTGTAGAATTCATCTCAGAGAGTTACAGCTTTCCCCAAAAGAAGCCTTTCGCTAAGACAGTTCTTGTGGAATTTGCAAGGTGATATTTGGAAGCCCTTAGAGGGCTATGGTGAAAAAGGAAATATCCTCCGATGATATCTGGAAACTGCTTAGTGTTCTCTTAATTCATCTCACAGAGTTACAGCTTTCCACTCAAGAAGCCGCTCGCTAAGCCTGTTCTTGTGGAATTCGCAAAGTGATATTTGGAAGCCCATAGAGGGCTACAGTGAAAAAGAAAATATCCTCAGAGAAAAACTGGAAAGAACCTTTCAGAGACACTGCTTTGTGATGTGTGACTTCCACTCACAGAGGTACATCTGTATTTCGTGGATGTCTTTGCTACCATTATTTCTGTGGAATCTGAGAACAGATATTTCGGATCCCTTTGAAGACTATACAGCCAAACTAAATATCCTCCGATAACAAAGAGAAAGAAGCTTTTGGCAAACCTCTTTGTGTTCTCTGAAATCACCTCACAGAGTTACAGCTTGCCCCTCAAGAAGTCTTTCGCTAAGACAGTTCTTGTGGAATTTGCAAAGTGATATTTGGAAGCCCATAGAGGGCTATGGTGAAAAAGAAAATATCCTCAGAGGAAAACTGGAAAGAAGCTTTCTGAGAAAGTTCTTTGTGTTCTGTGAAATCACCTCACAGAGTTACAGCGTTCCCCGCAAGAAGCCTTTCGCTAAGACAGTTCTTTTGGAATTTGAAAAGGGATATTTGGAAGCCCATAGAGTTCACAGGTGAAAAAG
The DNA here is from genome assembly GCF_003255815.1 of Theropithecus gelada. Classification (NCBI taxonomy): domain Eukaryota; kingdom Metazoa; phylum Chordata; class Mammalia; order Primates; family Cercopithecidae; genus Theropithecus; species Theropithecus gelada. The sequence continues at coordinate 363 of NW_020252594.1, read as the reverse complement.
GAAATGTCCTCAGAGAAAAACTGGAAAGAAACTTTCTGAGACACTGCTTTGTGATGTGTGACTTCCACTCACAGAGTGACATCTGTATTTCGTGGATGTCCTTGGTAGCCTTATTTCTGTGGAATCTGAGAACAGACATTTCGGATCCCTTGGAAGACTATAGGTTCAAAGGAAATATCCTCCGATAACAAAGAGAAAGAAGCTTTCTGAGAAATTTCTTTGTGTTCTGTAGAAATCATCTCACAGAGTTACAGCTTTCCCCTCAAGAAGCCTTTCGCTAAGACAGTTCTAGTGGAATTTGCAAGGTGATATTTGGAAGCCCATAGAGGGCTATGGTGAAAAAGGAAATATCCTCCGATGATA
>NW_020252593.1:0-1456 GCF_003255815.1 Theropithecus gelada | reverse complement strand
ACTGCCCACAATTAGTACTATAACTGCCTGAAGAAAAATATTTGGTATGATTAAAGGTTAAAACAAATAATTCTAGTGTTATTAAGAAATCACACTTTTAAGGTAAAAGGGAAAAAAGATGCAAATACAAAATCAAATAAATTACACATAACTTCTGAAGATTACATTTGAATTTGAAGTATAAATTGATGCATTATTTTTAAAATGTATTTTTTTGCCCTGGTGACTGAAAGATGCAGTGTAACTCTGCAACTTGATACAATGAGACTCCAGTTGGGTCACACTCCAAGAACTCATAGGCTTACTTCTAAATGCTATTTCTGCTGAAAGAAACTGAGAACCTTGGTAAATGGCTGGTTTTACTACTGGAAAAGGGAAAATATAAAGTAGCCTGCCACATGGCAGAGATTATTGGAAGCATGTGAAAAAAAAGAATACAGAAGATAACTTGACAAGATTTCCACTGACCACATTTGTGGCAATTTTGACAATTTGTGACAACTCTTCTAGCAATACAATAAATGCCTACTATTAACTCTAAAGTGTTAGTTAAATTGAATCTGTGTGTCCGTAGAGATATGTGTGCGTGCGTGTGTGTGCGAGAGAGAGAGAGACAGAAAGAGAGATTTAAATTGAAATGAACCCATTTCCTCACTTTGAAAATTGACAGTTGTAAATGAAATAATTAAACAGGAGGACTTTCTATTTTTTAAAGAATTCAAATTCAATTACAGTTGAGGAAATAAAGTATTATCAGCTAATAAAATGTAAAATATAATAAAATATAGAAAATAAATTTCCAAGTACAAAAAAGTAATTTATTCAAGTGATAATCACCAATAATATGCTAAAACCACTGAATAAAATGTTGTCAGCTAAGATGATATTTGAAAGATGACAAAGTATTAGCAGACATTATTTATCAATCGCAAGAGAAAATCATATCTTCGTAATGAAGGGATCTGGGAGAAACCAAACTAATAAAGCATTCAACATTTTGTATATTTAAACATTGGCTAAGGGGACATTATATAACCTGCTGAGATGATGTGACATGAACCACAGCGCTTCACCTCCAAAAGATTCTTGACAAAATGTTTAATCTAGATATAATTCAGCATTTAGACCAAACTTCCAGTTTAAGAAATAATACAAACTGTGGGAGACTTGATAAAGGCTGACTATCCAATGATGACGATGAAAAAGTTAATGGAAACTCTAATTAGAATAAAACAAATACCATAATAACAAAATGCAATGTGTGTAGCTAGATAGCTAACACACATACCAAAATGATAATAGCTGCTAAGTCTTAATGCTTAGGATATTGGGATGGGGGGTAATGTATTCTTTCCAATTAGAACTATGTTATGAATTTTATTTTTAAAAGTTGAAAAATTATAATTTCAAAACTCTTAAAACTGCTACAGATGAACTGTATTTTTAAAGCAAACTA
>NW_020252592.1:0-1456 GCF_003255815.1 Theropithecus gelada | reverse complement strand
GAGGGGAAAGCTGTAACTCTGTGAGATGATTTCACAGAACACAAAGAAGTTTCTCACAAAGCTTCATTCTCTTTGTTATCGGAGGATATTTCCTTTGGCCCTATACCTTTCAAAGGGATCCGAAATATCTGTTCTCAGATTAGACAGAAATAAGGCTAGCAAAGAGATCCACGAAATACAGATGTAACTCTGTGAGATGAATTAACAGAACACTAAGCAGCTTCCCAGAAACCTTCTTTCCAGATTTCATCTGAGGTTATTTCCTTTTTCACCATAGCCCTCTATGGTCTTCCAAATATCACTTTACCAATTCCACAAGAACTGTCTTAGCGAAAGGCTTCTAGAGGGGAATGCTCTAACTCTATGAGCTGATTTCACAGAACACAAAGAAGTTTCTCAGAAAGCTTCTTTCTCTTTGTTATCGGAGGATATTTTCTTTGGCCCTATAGTCTTCAAAGGGATCCGAAATATCAGTTCTCAGATTCCAAAGAAATAACGCTAGCAAAGAGATCCACGAAACACAGATGTAACTCTGTGAGTAGAAGTCACACATCACAGAGCAGTTTCTCAGAATGCTTCTTTCCAGATTTCATCTGAGGTTATTTTCTTTTTCACCATAGCCCTCTATGGGCTTCCAAATATCAATTTGCCAATTCCACAAGAACTGTCTTAGCGAAAGGCTTCCTGAGAAGAAAGCTGTAACTCTGTGAGAGGACTTTACAGAACACAAAGAAGTTACTCAGAAAGCATCTTTCTCTTTGTTATCAGAGGATATTTCCTTTGGCCCTATAGTTTTCAAAGGGATCTGAAATATCTGTTGTCAGATTCCACAAAAAGAAGGCTAGCAAAGAGTTCCACGAAATACAGATGTAATTCTGTGAGATGAATTAACAGAACACTAAGCAGTTTCTCAGAAAGCTTCTTTCCAGGTTTCATCTGAGGATATTTCCTTTTTTATCGTAGCCCTCTATGGGCTTCCAAATATCACTTTGCCAATTCCACAAGAACTGTCTTCGCGAAAGGCTTCCGAAGGGGAAAGCTGTAACTCTGTGAGATGATTTCACAGAACACAAAGAAGTTTCTCAGAAAGCTTCTTTCTCTTTGTTATCGGAGGATATTTCCTTTGGCCCCATAGTCTTCAAAGGGATACGAAATATCTGTTCTCAGACTCCACAGAAATAAGGCTAGCAAAGAGATCCACGAAATACAGATGTAACTCTGTGACTAGAAGTCACACATCACAGAGCAGTTTCTCAGAAACCTTCTTTCCAGATTTCATCTGAGGATATTTCCTTTTTCACCATAGCCCTTTATGGGCTTCCAAATATCACTTTGCCAATTCAGCAAGAACTGTCTTAGCGAAAGGCTTCTTGAGGGGAAAGCTGTAACTCTGCGAGATGATTTCACAGAACACAAACAAGTTTCTCAGAAAGCTTCTTTCTCTTTGTTATCGGAG
>NW_020252591.1:0-1456 GCF_003255815.1 Theropithecus gelada | reverse complement strand
TGTACTTATGGTGCACTGTTCCTGAGTGACAGAAGAACCACCCCCCCACACACACACACACAAAGTATCAATTCATGCAGTGGCCAGTTCTGCTGGGACCACCTGTTAAGGCTACTCTGGGCCTCACGGTGTGAGAAGGGTCTGTCCAGCAGCGAGGAGTGGCTTGAAGGCCTAAAAGCCAGTTGCTGTGGTTCAGCATGACTGCGGGTGTGGAGTTGGGGGCACGGCTCTCCATGGCATGAGTGGGTAAACGGATGGGCTTCCAGAACGAGCCCCTGTGACTTTGCCTGGTTTACATCCGTCCAATAGAAATCCACAGGCTCTTACTCTAGAAGCTTCTGCCGGGGCTGATGGACTGGCCTGGGGACAGAGGGTGCCCTCAGAGCCTCAGGGTGCCATCTGGTTTAGGAAGAGCACTGAGTCACCTAGATCTAGGATTTATGACACTACAAGGGGACTCGTCACACTCGGAGCAGCAGCCATCTGCATTCTAGACTTGGTTCTAGGCGAAGTATTTTGGAGCCTGTTGGTACCCTGTGTTCTGTTTATGTGTAAAACAAGTTAGAGTTATAACTAGTTACAACCTATTTTTAAAATTTTGCCACAGAATATGGCAGTTGTGGTGGAGCCTGGCCAGAGACCCCCACACTTGGACGCTGCCGCGTGCTGGGGCTGCAGGCATTGACTGCATCGGCTGTCCCTCCCGGCGTGTCTGTGTTCTTGACACGGGCGCCCATCGAGGCTCGGCCTGTGGGACTCGTGCAGCCGTTTGTCTCCGTGTTCCTCTGAGGTTCCGCAGACTTCACGGTCCCGTGGCAGAGCGTACGGTATCTGCTTGCATCCCGATTTCCCCAAACCCCAGGACAGGCCAAGAGTTCCTTACACACAACTGCAGAGGGCCCCGTGGTGTGGATTTGCGGTGACACAGCCTTTCCCCAGCTCGGCCTCCGTCTCCAGAGTCGGCTTTAGGGCGATAGAAGCTTCCTTCAGACTCGGGGGCCCTGAAGCTTTGGTACTAGGAATTCAGTGACCAGCACGGATGACATCCCGTTTCTCTGTATTTTTAGCAATAATTGTTAACATGACCACGAGATGTACAGAGGAAGGAAAAGGTTTTATTTTCAGAGTAACACTCTGTGCTTTGGGAAATGTGGTCTTGGGGGAGCTGTAAGCACACGCCCCTCAGGAGGAGAGGAGGCCGCGGTGTTACACGTTATGGGGTTTGTTGGCTGTGTGTGTTCATCGGGCTCAAGGAATGTCTGAACGTTTACAGGGAAAGTGGGGTTTGTTCATCCGGTTCGTGCAATGTGTGAACACTTACAGGGAAAGTCTAGCACACATGCAGTGAGTTAACCTGTAACATCCATGTTCGCCTTGGGGAGAGTGTAACATTTAAAATGAGGTGGACTGGGCGTGTCTTGTACAAAGGTGAGCTGTTGGGCGCAGACGTTTATGC
>NW_020252590.1:0-1456 GCF_003255815.1 Theropithecus gelada | reverse complement strand
GGAGGATATTTCCTTTGGCCCTATAGTCTTCAAAGGGATCTGAAATATCTGTTCTCAGATTCCACAGAAATAAGGCTAGCAAAGAGATCCACGAAATACTGATGTAACTCTCTGAGATGAATTAACACAACACTAAGCAGTTTCTCAGAAAGCTTCTTTCCAGATTTCATCTGAGGATATTTGCAGATTCACCATAGCCTTCTTTAGGTTTCCAAATATCACTTTGCCAATTCCACAAGAACTGACTTAGCGAAAGGCTTCTTGAGGGGAAAGCTGTAACTCTCTGAGATGATTTCGCAGAACACAAAGAAGATTCTCAGAAAGCTTCTTTCTCTTTGTTATCGGAGGATATTTCCTTTGGCCCTATAGTCTTCAAAGGGTACCGAAATATTTGTTCTCATATTCCACAGAAATAAGGCTAGCAAAGAGATCCACGAAACACAGATGTAAGTCTCTGAGATGAATTAACAGAACACTAAGCAGTTTCTCAGAAAACTTCTTTCCAGATTTCATCGGAGGATATTTCCATTTTCACCGTAGCCCTCTATGGGATCCCAAATACCACTTTGCCAATTCCACAAGAACTGTCTTAGCGAAAGGCTTCTTGAGGGGAAAGCTGTAACTCTGTGAGATGATTTCGCAGAACACAAAAAAGTTTCTCAGAAAGCTTCTTTCCTTTTATTATCGGAGGATATGTCCTTTGGCCCTATAGTCTTCAAAGGGATCCGAAATGTCTGTTATCAGATTCCACAGAAATAAGGCTAGCAAAGAGATCCACGAAATACAGATGTAACTCTCTGAGATGAATTAACAGGACACTAAGCAGTTTCTGCGAAAGCTTCTTTCCAGATTTCATCGGAGGATATTTGCTTTTTCACCATAGCCCTGTATGGGCTTCCAAATATCACTTTGCCAATTCCACAAGAACTGTCTCAGCGAAAGGCTCCTTGAGGGGAAAGCTGTAACTCAGTGAGGTGTTTTCACAGAACAGAAAGAAGTTTCTCAGAAAGCTTCTTTCTCTTTGTTATCGGAGGATATTTCCTTTGGCACAATAGTCTTCAAAGGGATCCGAAATATCTGTTCTCGGATTCCACAGAAATAAGGCTAGCAAAGAGATCCACGAAATTCAGATGTAACACTGTGAGTGGAAGTCACACATCACAGAGCAGTTTCTCAAAAAGCTTCTTTCCAGATTTCATCTGAGGATATTTCCTTTTTCACCGTAGCCCTCTATGAGCTTCAAAATATCACTTTGCCAATTCCACAAGAACTGTCTCAGCAAAAGGATTCTTGATGGGAAAGCTGTAACTCTGTGAGATGATTTCACAGAACACAAAAAAGTTTCTCAGAAAGCTTCTTTCCCTTTATTATCGGAGGATATGCCCTTTGGCCCTATAGTCTTCAAAGGGATCCGAAATATCTGTTCTCGGATTCCTCAGAAATAAGGCTAGCAAAG
>NW_020252589.1:0-1456 GCF_003255815.1 Theropithecus gelada | reverse complement strand
TTTCTGAGAAACTTCTTTGTGTTCTGTGAAATCATCTAGGATAGTTACAGCTTTCCCCTCAAGAAGCCTTTCGCTAAGACAGTTCTTGTGGAATTGGCAAAGTGATATTTGGAAGCCCATAGAGGGCTCTGGTGAAAAAGCAAATATCCTCCGATGAAATCTGGAAAGAAGCTTTCGGAGAAACTGTTTAGTGTTCTGTTAATTCATCTCACAGAGTTATATCTGTATTTCGTGGATCACTTTGCTAGCCTTTTTTCTGTGGAATCTGAGAACAGATATTTCGGATCCCTTTGAAGACTATAGGGACAAAGNGTCCGTGAAATCATCTCACAGAGTTACAGCTTTCCCCTCAAGAAGCCTTTCGCTAAGACAGTTCTTGTGGAATTGGCAAAGTGATATTTGGAAACCCATAGAGGGCTATGGTGAAACTGAAAATATCCTTAGATGAAACCTGGAAAGAAGATTTCTGAGAAACTGCTCTGTGATGTGTGACTTCCACTCACATAATTTCATCTGTATTTCGTGGATCTCTTTGCTAGCCTTATTTCTTTGGAATCTGAGAACAGATATTTCGGATCCCTTTGAAGACTATAGGGTGAAAGGAAATATAATCTGATAACAAAGAGGAAGAAGCTTTCTGAGAAACTTCTTTGTGTACTGTTAAATCATCTCACAGAGTTACAGCTTTCCTCTCAAGATGACTTTTGCAAAGACAGTTCTTCTGGAATTGGCAAAGTGATATTTGGAAGCCCATAGAGGGCTACGGTGAAAAAGCAAATATCCTCAGATTAAATCTGGAAAGCAGCTTCCTGAGAAACTGCTTAGTGTTGTGTTAATTCATCTCAGAGGGTTACATCTCTAATTCGTGGATCTCTTTGCTAGCCTTATTTCTGTGGAATCTGAGATCAGATATTTCGGATCCCTTTGAAGACTATTGGGCCAAAGGAAATATCTTCCGATAACAAAGAGAAAGAAGCTTTCTGAGAAACTTCTTTGTGTTCTGTGAAATCATCTCACAAAGTTACAGCTTTCCCTTCAAGAAGACTTTCGTTAAGACACTTCTTGTGGAATTGGCAAAGTGATATTTGGAAGCCCATAGAGGGCTATGGTGAAAAAGCGAATATCCTCAGATGAAACCTGGAAAGAAGCTTTCTGAGAAATTGCTCTGTGATGTGTGACTTCCACTCACGGAGTTACATCTGTATTTCGTGGATCTCTTTCCTAGCCTTATTTCTGTGGAATCTGAGAACAGATATTTCGGATCCCTTTGAAGACTGTAGGGCCACAGGAAATATCTTCCGATAACAAAGAGAAAGAAGCTTTCTGAGAAACGACTTTGTGTTCTGTGAAATCATCTCACAGAGTTACAGCTTTCCACTCAAGAAGCCTTTCGCTGAGACAGTTCTTGTGGAATTGGCAAAGTGATATTTGGAAGCCCATAAAGGGCTATGGTGAA
>NW_020252588.1:0-7773 GCF_003255815.1 Theropithecus gelada | reverse complement strand
TTTTTTTTTTTTTTTTTTTTTTTTTTTGAGACGGAGTCTGGCTCTGTGGCCCAGGCTGGAGTGCAGTGGCCGGATCTCAGCTCACTGCAAGCTCCGCGTCCTGGGTTTACGCCATTCTCCTGCCTCAGCCTCCCGAGTAGCTGGGACTACAGGCGCCCGCCATCTCGCCCGGCTAGTTTTTTGTATTTTTTTTTAGTAGAGACGAGGTTTCACCGGGTTGGTCTCGATCTCCTGACCTCGTGATCCGCCCGTCTCGGCCTCCCAAAGTGCTGGGATTACAGGCTTGAGCCACCGCGCCCGGCCAAATAGCTCTTATTATTTTGAAATACATCCCATCAATACCTAGTTTATTGAGAGTTTTTAGCATGAAGGGCTGTAAAATTTTGTCAAAGGCCTTTTCTGCATCTATTGAGATAATCATGTGGTTTTTGTCTTTGGTGCTGTTTATGTGATGGATTACATTTATTGATTTGTGTATATTGAACCAGCCTTGCATCCCAGGGATGAAGCCAACTTGATCGTGGTGGATAAGCTTTTTGATGTGCTGCTGGATTCGGTTTGCCAGTATTTTATTGAGGATTCTGCATTGATGTTCATCAGGGATATTGGTCTAAAATTCTCTTTTTTTGTTGTGTCTCTACCAGGCTTTAGTATCAGGAAGATGCTGGCCTCATAAAATGAGTTAGGGAGGATTCCCTCTTTTTCTATTGATTGGAATAGTTTCAGAAGGAATGGTACCAGCTCCTCTTTGTACCTCTGGTAGAATTTGGCTGTGAATCCATCAGGTCCTGCACTTTTTTTGGTTGGTAGGCTATTAATTATTGCCTCAATTTCAGAGCCTGTTATTGGTCTATTCAGGGATTCAACTTCTTCCTGGTGTAGTCTTGGGAGAGTGTAAGTGTCCAGGAAATTATCCATTTCTTCTAGGTTTTCTAGTTTATTTGCATAGAGGTGTTCATAGTATTCTCTGATGGTAGTTTGTATTTCTGTGGGGTCAGTGGTGATATCCCCTTTATCATTTTTTATTGCATCTATTTGATTCTTCTCTCTTTTCTTCTTTACTAGTCTTGCTAGTGGTCTATCAATTTTGTTGATCATTTCAAAAAACCAGCTCCTGGACTCATTGATTTTTTGAAGGGTTTTTTGTGTCTCTATCTCCTTCAGTTCTGCTCTGATCTTAGTTATTTCTTGCCTTCTGCTAGCTTTTGAATGTGTTTGCTCTTGTTTCTCTAGCTCTTTTAATTGTGATGTTATGGTGTCAATTTTAGATCTTTCCTGCTTTCTCTTGTGGGCATTTAGTGCTATAAATTTCCCTGTACACACTGCTTTGAATGTGTCCCAGAGATTCTGGTATGTTGTGTCTTTGTTCTCATTGGTTTCAAAGAACATCTTTATTTCTGCCTTCATTTCGATTTGTACCCAGTAGTCATTCAGGAGCAGGTTGTTCAGTTTCCATATAGTTGAGTGGTTTTGAGTGAGTTTCTTAATCCCGACTTCTAGTTTGATTGCACTGTTCTCTGAGAGACAGTTTGTTATAATTTCTGTTCTTTTACATTTGCTGAGGAGTGCTTTACTTCCAACTATGTGATCAATTTTGGAATAAGTGCCATGTGGTGCTGAGAAGAATGTATATTCTGTTGATTTAAGGTAGAGAGTTCAGTAGATGTCTATTAAGTCTGCTTGGTGCAGAGATGAGTTCAATTCCTGGATATCCTTGTTAACTTTCTATCTCATTGATCTGTCTAATGTTGACAGTGGGGTGTTAAAGTCTCCCATTATTATTGTGTGGGAGTCTAAGCCTCTTTGTGGGTCTCTAAGGACTTGCTTTATGAATCTGGGTGCTCCTGTGTTGGATACATATATATTTAGGATAGTTAGCTCTTCCTGTTGAATTGATCCCTTTACCATTATGTAATGTCCTTCTTTATCTCTTTTGATCTTTGTTGGTTTAAAGTCTGTTTTATCAGAGACTAGGATTGCAGCCCCTGCTTTTTTTTTTTTTTTTTTTCCATTTGCTTGGTAGATCTTCCTCTATCCCTTTATTTTGAGCCTGTGTGTGTCTCTGCACGTGAGATGGGTCTCCTGAATACAGCACATTGATGGATCTTGACCCTTTATCCAATTTGTCAGTCTGTGTCTTTTAATTGGAGCATTTAGCCCATTTACATTTAAGGTTAATATTGTTATGTGTGAATTTGGTCCTGTCATTATGATGTTAGCTGGTTCTTTTGCTCGTTAGTTGATGCAGTTTCTTCCTAGCATTGGTGGTCTTTACAATTTGGCATGTTTTTGCAGTGGTTGGTAAGGTTGTTCCTTTCCATGTTTAGTGCTTTCTTCAGGAGCTCTTGTAGGCAGGCCTGGTGGTGACAAAATCTCTCGGCGTTTGCTTGTCTGTAAAGGATTGTATTTCTCCTTCACTTATGAAACTTAGTTTGGCTGGATATGAAATTTTGGGTTGAAAATTCTTTTCTTTAAGAATGTTGAGCCAGACGGGGTGTTTCACGCCTGTAATCCCAGCACTTTGGGCGACCGAGGTGGGGGATCACGAGGTCAGGTCATCAATACCATGGTGAAACCCCGTCTCTACTAAAAATACAAAAAAATTAGCCGGGCATGGTGGCAGGTCCCTGTAGTCCTACCTACTTGGGAGGCTGAGGCAGGAGAATGGCATGAACCCGGGAGGCGGAGCTTGCAGTGAGCCGAGATTGCACCACTGCACTCCAGTCTGGGTGACAGAGTGAGACTGCATCCCCCCCCGCAAAAAAAAAAAAGAATGTTGAATATTGGCCCCCACTCTCTTCTGGCTTGTAGAGTTTCTGCCAAGAGATCTGCTGTTAGTCTGATGGGCTTCCCTTTGTGGGTAACCCGGCCTTTCTCTCTGGCTGCCCTTAACATTTTTTTCCTTCATTTCAACTTTGGTGAATCTGACAATTATGTGTCTTGGAGTTGCTCTTCTCGAGGAGTATCTTTGTGGCATTCTCTGTATTTCCTGTATTTGAATATTGGCCTGCCTTCCTAGGTTGGGGAATTCTCCTGGATAATATCCTGAAGAGTGTTTTCCAACTTGGTTCCATTCTCCCCATCACTTTCAGGTACACCAGTCAGATGTAGATTTGGTGTTTTCACATAGTCCCATATTTCTTGGAGCCTTTGTTCATTTCTTTTTAATCTTTTTTCTCTAAACTTCTTTTCTCACTTCATTTCATTCATTTGATCTTCAATCACTGATACCCTTTCTTTCACTTGATCGAATCGGCTACTGAAGCTTGTGCATGTGTCACGTAGTTCTCATGCCATGGTTTTCAGCTCCATCAGGTCATTTACGGTCTCTTCTACCCTGTTTATTCTAGTTAGCCATTCGTACAATCTTTTTTCAAGGTTTTTAGCTTCTTTGCCATGGGTTCAAACATCCTCCTTTAGCTCGGAGAAGTTTGTTATTACCGATCATTTGAAGCCTTCTTCTCTCAACTCGTCAAAGTCATTCTCCATCCAGCTTTGTTCTGTTGCTGGTGAGGAGCTGTGTTCCTTTGGAGGAGAAGAGGTGCTCTGATTTTTAGAATTTTCAGCTTTTCTGCTGTGGTTTCTCCCCATCTTTGTGGTTTTATCTACCTTGTTCTTGATGATGGTGACATACAGATGGGGTTTTGGTGTGGATGTCCTTTCTGTTTGTTAGTTTTCCTTCTAACACTCAGGACCCTCAGCTGCTGGTCTGTTGGAGTTTGCTGGAGGTCCACTCCAGACCCTGTTTGCCTGGGTATCACCAGTGGAGGCTACAGAACAGCAGATATTGCGGAACAGCAAATGTTGCTGCCTGATCGTTTCTTTGGAAGCTTGTCTCAGACGGGCACCCAGCCGTATGAGATGTCAGTCTGCCCCTACTGGGTGGTGCCTCCCAGTTAGGCTACTCAGGGATCCACTTGAGGAGGCAGTCTGTCTGTTCTCAGGTCTCAAACTCCGTGCTGGGAGAACCACTACTCTCTTCAAAGCTGTCAGACAGGGACATTTAAGTCTGCAGAAGTTTCTGCTGCCTTTTGTTCAGCTATGCCCTGCCCCCGGAGGTGGAGTCTGCAGAGGCAGGCAGGCCTCCTTGAGCTGCGGTGGGCTCCACCCAGTTCAAGCTTCCTGGCCGCTTCGTTTACCTACTCAAACCTCAGCAGTGGTGAGCGCCCCTCTCCCAGCCTCGCTGCCACCTTGCAGTTCGATCTCAGACTGCTGTGCTAGCAGTGAGCTAGGGTCTGTGGGTGGGGGCCCTCCAAGTCAGGTGAGGGATATAATCTGGTGTGCCATTTGCTAAGACCATTGGAAAAATGCAGTATTAGGGTGTGAGTGACCCGATTTTCCAGGTACCATCTGTCATGGCTTCCCTTGGCTAGGAAAGGGAATTCCCCGAACTCTTGTGCTTCCCAGGTGAGGTGATGCCCTGCCCTGCTTTGGCTCACACTCTGTGGTCTACACCCACAGTCCTGCACCCACTGTTGGAAAAGCCCCAGTGAGATGAACCCGGTACCTCAGTTGGAAATGCAGAAATCACCCATCTTCTGCGTTGCTCACACTGGGAGCTGTAGACTGGAGCTGTTCCTATCTGGCCACCTTGGAACCTCCTCCTAATGATGGTGAATAATTCTTTTAATGTTTTCTTGAATTCAGTTTGCTAATATTTGGTTGAGAATTTTTGCATATGCATTCATCAGGGATATTGTCTGTCCTTTTCCTTTCTCCTAGTGTTCTTGTCTGGATTTTGTATCAGGGTAATGCTGGCCTCGTTAAGTGAATTTAGAAGTTTTCTCTCTGCTTTGATTTTTTGGATGAGTTTGAGAAGACGTTAGTTCTGATGTTAGTTCTTCTTTAAATATTTGGAAAAATTCAGTGGTAAAACTCTCTGGTCTTGAAATTTTCTTTTATGAAATGTTTTTATTATTACTAATTTGATCTTCTTAGCCATTATTTATCTGTTCACATTTTCTATTTTTTCTTGACTTGGTCTTGGTAGGTTGTATTTGTCTAGGAATTTGTTCATTTCTTCTAGATTATCCCATTTGTTGGCATATGTTTGTTCATAGTAGTTTCTTATGATTTTTAGTATTTCTGTAACATTGGTTACAATGTCTTTTTCATTTCTTATCTTATGTAATTGAATTTTTCTTTTTTTCCTGGCTAGTCTAGTGATTTCCTTAGTCTGCTGAAATTATGTATCTTTTTAAAAAACCATCTCTTAGGCCAGGCACAGTGGCTCACGCCTGTAATCCCAGCACTTTGGGAGGCTGAGGCAGGCAGATCACAAGGTCAGGAGATCAAGACCATCCTGGCTAACACGGTGAAACCCTGTCTCTACTAAAAATACAGAAAGTTAGCCAGGTGTGGTGGCACGTGCCTGTAGTCCCAGCTACTCAGGAGGCTGATGCAGGAGAATCACTTGAACCCAGGAGGCGGAGGTTGCAGTGAGCAGAGATCGCACACTGCACTCCAGCCTGGGCGACAGAACGAGACTCCATCGCAAAAAACAAAAACCAAAAAACCATCTCTTAGTCTTGTGTGTTGTTTTCTATTGTTTTTATAGTCTCTACTTCATTTATTTCTGCTTTGATCTTTGTTATATTCTTCCTTACACTAACTTTAGGCTTACTTCTTTCTCTAGTTCCTTGAGGTGTAATATTTGGTTGTTTATCTGGATTATTCTTAAATGCAAGCATTTACCATTATATACATTATATATGTTTTTCATAAGACTGTTTCTGCTGAATCCCATAAGCTTTGATACATTGTGTTTCCATTTTTGTGTTGAGGTATTTTTTTTACTCTTTTTTTTTTTTTTAATTTCTTTTGAGATCCTTTGGTTGTTTAGGAGCGTGTTGTTTAATTTCCACATAGTTGTGTTTCAATATTTCTTCCGTGATTGATTTCTATTTTATTGTTGCTGTGATCTGAAAAGATGCTTGGTGTGGTTTCAATTCTCTTAAATTTGGTAAAGTTTGTTTTGTGGACTAACATCATACTGAAGAATTTTCCGTGTATGCTGGAGAAGAATGTGTATTCTGATGCTATTGGGTGGAATGTTCTGAATGTCTGTTAGTCCCATTTAGTCTAAAGTGTAATTCAAGTCCATTGTTTCATTATTGCTTTCCTGTCTAAATGATCTGTTCACTGTTGAAAATGCAATACTAGTATAGTATTGCCGTCAATCTCTCCCTTCAGATCATTTAATAATTGCTTTATGTATTTAGGTGCTCAGATGTTGGGTTTGTATATATTTACAACTTATATATACTCTTGGTGAATGAATTCATTTATCATTATGTAATGATCTCTGTCTTTTTAACTAATTAATTAATTCGTATTACCAGATAAGGAGAGTATCTTTTGTAAAAACTAGTTTTTGACTTACTGTTTATTCTGTCTACATATAGCTATCTTTACTCTCTTTCATTTTCATTTTGTGTGGAATACCTTTTTCCATTCGTTCTCTTTCGATCTATGTACATCCATACTAGCACTGTGAATCTCTTAGAAGCATATAGTTGAATCTTGTTTTTTCAATCTATTCAGCCTCTGTATGCCTTTTTATTGGATAATTTAATCCATTTACATTCAAGGTAATTATTGACAGTTAACAAATTGCTACTATCATTTTAGTATTGTTTTCTGATTGTTTTGTAGGTCCTTTTGTTCTTTCTTCTTTTCTTGCTGTCTTCCTTTGTGGTTTGATGGTTTTCTGTTGTGGTATGCTTTGAATACTTTCTTTTTATATGTCATGCAACTATTACAGTTTTTTGCTTTGTGATTACCCATGAGGCCTACACAAAATATCTTATCCTTATAGCAAGGCAGCCTTAGGGTAATAACAACTTAACTTTAATCACATGCAAAATCTCTACATTTTCATTCCATTCACGCACCTTTTATGATTTTGATATCAAAATTTACTTATTTTGGTAATTTGTGTCCCTTATAATTTTTTTGTAGGTACAATTATTTTTAATAGTTTTGTCTCTTAACTTTCATGGTAGGAATAAAATTACTTTACACATCTCTTTTATAATGTGACAGAATTCTGAGTATGACTCTATTACTTATAGCAACTGGGTCTTTTACTTTTTTTTGTTTTGTTTTTAGTTAGTGGTTGTTCATGTTAGCTTAAAGAACTCCCATTAGTAATTCCTATAAAGTAAGCCTAGTGGTGAACAATTCTCTCAGTTTTTGTTTATCTGGGGAAGTTTTAATTTTTCCCTTATTTTTGAAGGACAGATTTGTCAGGCAAAGTATTCTTGATTAGCAGACTTTTTCCTTCAGCACTTTGAATGCATCATTCTACTCTTTTCCAGCCTGCAGGGTTTCTGCTGAGAAATATACTGAAATCCATATTGGGGCACTCTTGAATGTAGTATGTCTCCCATCTGTTGCTGCTTTAAGTATTCTTTCTTTTCCTTTAAGTTTTGATAATTTGATTATGATATGTCTTATTATAATACTCCTCTTTGGGTAGAATTTGATGGTGATCTCCAAGTTTCCTGTACCCAAATGATATCCCCTTTCATCAGATTTGGAAAACTTTCATCCATTATTTTCTTAAATATGCTTTGTAAATTTTTTCTCCCTTCTTCCTTCAGGAACTCTTATTACGTCAAGATTTGTTAAGTTTATGGTGTCCCATAATTTCCACTGGTCTGCTTCTCTCTCGCCTTCCTCCTCTCTTCTCCTCTCCTCTCCTCTCCTCTCCTCCCATGTCTTATTCTAATCCTCCCCCCCGCCACCCCCCCCCCCCCCCCCCCCCACACC
>NW_020252587.1:0-1456 GCF_003255815.1 Theropithecus gelada | reverse complement strand
AAGAAGTTTCTCAGAAAGCTTCTTTCTCTTTGTTATCGAAGGATATTTCCTTTGGCCCTATACTCTTCAAAGGGATCCGAAATATCTGTTCTCAGATTCCACAGAAATAACGTGAGCAAAGAGATCTGCGAAATACAGATGTAACTCTGTGAGATGACTTAAAAGAACACTAAGCAGTATCTCAGAAAGCTTGTTTCCAGATTTCATCTGAGGATATTTCCTTTTTCACCATAGCCCTCTATGGGCTTCCAAATATCACTTTGCCAATTCCACAAGAAGTGTCTTAGCGAAAGGCTTCTTGAAGGGAAAGCTGTAACTCTGTGAGATGATTTCACAGAACACAAAGAAGTTTCTTAGAAAGCTTCTTTCTCTTTCTTATTGGAGGATATTTCTTTGGCCCTATATGGCCCTGTAGTCTTCAAAGGGATTCGAAATATCTGTTCTCAGATTCCACAGAAATAAGGCTAGCAAAGAGATCCACGTAACACAGATGTAACTCTCTGAGTGGAAGTCACACGTCACAAAGCACTTTCTCAGAAAGCTTCTTTCCAGATTTCATCTGAGGATATTTCCTTTTTCTCCATAGACATCTATGGGCTTCCAAATATCACTTTGCCAATTCCACAAGAACTGTCTTAGCGAAAGGCTTCTTGAGGGGAATGCTGTAACTCTGTGAGATGATTTCACAGAACACAAGGAAGTTTCTCTGAAAGCTTCTTTCTCTTTGTTATCGTTGGATATTTCCTTTTTCCCTATAGTCTTCAAAGGGACCCGAAATACCTGTTCTCAGTTTCCACAGAAATAACGCAAGCAAAGAGATCCGTGAAATACAGATGTGTCTCTGTGAGATGACTTAACAGAACACTAAGCAGTATCTCAGAAAACTTGTTTCCGGATTTCATCTGAGGATATTTCCTTTTTCACTATAGCCCTCTATGGGCTTCCAAATATCACTTTGTCAATTCCACAAGAACTGTCTTAGCGAATGGATCCTTGAGGGTGAAGCTGTAACTGTGTGAGATGATTTCACAGAACACAAAGAAGTTTCTCTGAAAGCTTCTTTCTCTATGTTATCAGAGGATATTTCCTTGGGCCCTATATGGCCCTATACTCTTCAAAGGGATTCGAAATATCTGTTCTCAGATTCCACAGAAATAAGGCTAGCAAAGAGATCCACGAAATGCAGATGTAATTCTGTCAGTGGAAGTCACACATCACAAAGCAGTTTCTCCGAAAGCTTCTTTCCATATTTCATCTGAGGATATTTCCTTTTTCACCATAGCCCTCTATGGGCTTCCATATATCACTTTGCCAATTCCACAAGAACTGCCTTAGCGAAAGGCTTCTTGAGTGGAAAGCTGTAACTCTGTGAGATGATTTCACAGAACACAAAGAAGTTTCTCAGAAACCTTCTTTCTGTTTGTTATCGGAGGATATTTCCTTTGGCCGTATGGTC
>NW_020252586.1:0-1456 GCF_003255815.1 Theropithecus gelada | reverse complement strand
CTTTCTCTTTGTTATCGGAGGATATTTCCTTTCACCCTATAGTCTTCAAAGGGATCCGAAATATCTGTTCTCAGATCCCACAGAAATAAGGCTAGCAAAGAGATCCACGAAATACAGATGTAACTCTGTGAGATGAATTAACAGAACACTCAGCAGGTTCTCAGAAAGCTTCTTTCCAGATTTCATCTGAGGATATTTCCTTTTTCACCTTAGCCCTCTAGGGGCTTCCAAATGTCACTTTGCCAATTCCACAAGAACTGTCTTGGCGAAATCCTTCTTAAGGGGAACGCTGCAACTCTCTGAGATGACTTCACAGAACACAAAGAAATTTCTCAGAAAGCTTCTTTCTCTTTGTTATCGGAGGATATTTCCTTTCACCATAGCCCTCTATGGGATTCCAAGTATCACTTTGCCAATTCCACAAGAACTGTCTTATTGAAAGGCTTCTTGAGGGTAAAGCTGTTATTGTGTGAGATAATTTCACTGAACACAAAGAAGTTTCTCAGAAAGCTTCTTCCTCTTTGTTATCGGAGGATATTTCCTTTGGCCCTATAGTCCTCAACAGGATCCGAAATATCTTTTCTCAGACTCCACAGAATTAAAGCTAGCAAAGAGATCCAAGAAATACAGATGTAACTCTGTGAGTGGAAGTCACACATCTCAGAGCAGTTTCTCAGAACGCTTCTTTCCAGATTTCATCTGAGGATATTTCCTTTTCCACCACAGCCCTCTATGGGCTTCAAAATATCACTTTTCCAATTCCACAAGAACTGTCTTAGCGAAAGGATTCTTGAGGGGAAAGCTGTAACTCTGTGACATGATTTCACAGAACACAAAGAAGTTTCTTAGAAAGCTTTTTTCTCTTTGTTATTGGAGGATATTGGCTTTGGCACTATAGTCTTCAAAGGGATCCGAAATATCTGAACTCAGATTCCACAGAAATAAGGCTAGCAAAGACATCAACGAAATACAGATGTAACTGTGTGAGTGGAACTCACACATCACAGAGCAGTTTCTCAGAAAGCTTCTTTCCTGATTTCATCTGAGGATATGTCCTTTTTCACCGTAACCCTCTTTGTGCTTCCAAATATCACTTTGCCAATGCCACAAGAACTGTCTTAGCGAAAGGCTTCTTGAGGGGAAAGCTGTAACTCTCTTACATGATTTCACAGAACACAAAGAAGTTTCCCAGAAAGCTTCTTTCTCTTTGTTATCGGAGGTTATTTCCTTTCGCCCTAGAGTCTTCAAAGGGATCCGAAATTTCTGTTCTCAGATTCCACAGAAATAAGGCTACCAAAGAGATCCACGAAATACAGATGTAACACTGTGAGATGAATTAACAGAACACTCAGCAGTTTCTCAGAAAGCTTCTTTCCAGATTTCATGTGAGGATATTTCCTTTTTCACCGTAGCCCTCTACGGGCTTCCAAATATCACTTTGCCAATTCCACAAGAA
>NW_020252585.1:0-1457 GCF_003255815.1 Theropithecus gelada | reverse complement strand
GCACACTAATCCCTGTAGCTGGCCAAGTTTCATACACACACACACACACACACACACACTCTGTCTCTCTCTCTCTCATCCCTGCAGCCAGCCAAGTTTCACTCCTTCCTTTCTGCTTTCTTATAAACTCCTCAGTCTTTATTTGTCCTATTGTGGCTTATTTTTCACCCCAAGGATACTTCTGATGGTCATTTAGTTTTCAATCATGTGAAGTCACTTCTCGGAAGGAGAAAAGGAAGGCATGTATAGTATGACCATCCTGTTCCTGAGGACTCCCTTAAACATTAAAAAATACTTCTTTCCTTGGCGGAGTGTTTACATTAATGAATCAGAACATTTTAAATATTGCAGTATTCCTTAGAAAAGTTTCATTGATTTGATTCTATTCACAGACTATTCATGATATTTCGTGTGTTTTAGCTACAAACACTTATCTAAGGTAAATATATCATCATTGTTTTTAAAATATACTGTATTCAATTATTAAATAACTTACTGTAACATTAATTTTTCAAATGAATATGCATTAAACTTTAGCATTATGATTAAGAAAGGAGATATGAACCAAACATAAATGTTTTCTTTAAAATATTATTCTGATGGATTTCTTTTTTTTTTTTTTGAGACGGAGTCTCACTCTGTGGCCCAGGCTGGAGTGCAGTGGCGCGATTTCGGCTCACTGCAAGCTCCGCCTCCCGGGTTCACGCCATTCTCCTGCCTCAGCCTCCTGAGTAGCTGGGACTACAGGCGCCCGCCACCATGCCTGGCTAATTTTTTTTTTTTTTGTATTTTAGTAGAGACGGGGTTTCACCGTGTTAACCAGGATGATCTGGATCTCCTGACCGTCTTGGCCTCCCAAAGTGCTGGGATTACAGGCGTGAGCCACCGTGCCCAGCCTCTTACAGATTTCTTATATGTATTTGGACTTGTTTTGGAGATATTTATATTTGTGAACTAACTCAAACTTTAAATTGATCAATTATAATATATCATTAGAATTTAAAGTCAGTAAGCTAAAGATTTATTTTTGGAATTCCTCTCTCGCTCTGTCTCTCCCTCCCTCCCTCCCTTCCTGCCTGCCTTCCTTCTCTCTGTCTTGCCTTGCCTTTTCTTTCCCTTTCCCTTTCCTTTCCTTTCTTCTTTTCTTTCTTTTGAGAGAGTCTTGCTCTGTCACCCAAGCTTGAGTGCAGTGGCATGATCTCTGCTCACTGGAGCCTGGACATCCTGGGCTCAAGCGATCATCTCATCTCAGCTCTGCCAAGCAGCTGGGACTACAGGTGTGCATCACCATGTCCAGCTAATTTTTGTATTTTTTTGTAAAGGGGGGTTTCACCATATTGGTCAGGCTTTTCTTTCTTTTTTAACTTTCAGAGGGGGTATAATTGTGTTCCCGAATATTTATGAATTTTCTTCTAAACTTATTGTTAAAACTATTTATTGTAGAACATTTTTGGATG
>NW_020252584.1:0-1457 GCF_003255815.1 Theropithecus gelada | reverse complement strand
CCTCCACTTCACAAACTGACCACTGTCAAACATCATCTCCCAACCAATACAGAATTTTTTGGTTCCTCACTAGTATGATTCACATAGGAATAGAAATCTCAAGTTTAAAGTGTGGATTTGCACTTTACCACGTGGTGTATTCAAGAAGATGAATGATCTTAATACATCAGTAGGGCTGGACACAGTGGCTCAAGCCTGTAATCCCAGCACGTTGGGAAGCCAAAGGCAGGCAGATCACCTGAGGTCAGGAGTTTGAGACTAGACTGGCCAACATGGCTAAACCCCATCTCTACTAAAAATATGAAAATAAGCTGGGTATGTTGGCACACACCTGTAATCCCAGCTACTTGGGAGGCAGAGACAGGAGAATTGCTTTAAACAGAGAGATGGCAGTTGCAGTGAGCCAAGATCGTGTCACTGAACTCCAGCCTGGGTGACAGAGTGAGACTCGATTAAAAAAAAAGTCAGTAGCTTTGAATTTTAAACATCTATTTGACAAGAAATTCACAGTATTTTCTCTTTTAGAAAATGTAATAATTCTTTCAGGAATGAGCCTGATTTGATGTCTCTCTCCCCAACATCATAGAAGTGTGGCATAAATCTATGAAAAATTCCATTTCCTGTCCCTGCAATAACTATCTGGGATGGAAAACTTCTTCCCTTGCTCTAGTCCTTTCTTCTACACCCAGTTCCCCCTAATCTGTGACTCAAAACAATACTTGTCAGGAAACATTCTGGAAAGAGCAAAAGACTTCTAAGAAGTGTCAGAGATTCCTGAACACCATCTATTCATCTCTAGAGGGCGCTGTGAGTGTGAGGAAGAGCAGAGCTTGTAAATCTACCTGCTTTCACTCCCACCGTATTTCCTAACAACCATGGCAACAGCCATAATATCACAGGACAAGCCTCTACTACTTCCAAGGCTTTTATCTCTACCATTAAATCTGCTCTACCATTACCATAGCAGCTAGAAGGTTTGATACAGATGCAAATAGTACTGTGGCTTTCTGTTTATAATTGGAAAAGTGGGCAAGACTCAGTGTAATGCAGGCATTCCTTAAACTAGTTAGCATTCAGTTTGTAGATTATCATTGCACACATATACCCAGCATATGTCTAACATGTATGCAAAAATCCATGAAGCAAGCATTATATTAGCTTGTGTTTACTATCGTATTATATTTTCTCTTACATCGTCTTCTTTTTATCATAAAAAAATCTGTTCAAATCATTCTAAATTAATTATTGGATCATAAATAGATAAAATCTTTTATTTCATAACGCATTGACCCAATGAATATGTTTCTTTGCAAGACAGAGTCCTCATTTCCAAGATAACAAGCCAGACACAATTATAGTGCAGCAAGCCCACAAGTAATGATGGTAGCTTATCCTTATTGTCAGCCCTGGGGCCAGGAAAAGACAAAAGATAACAAGGTAGAATGAAGATTATATAA
>NW_020252583.1:0-1457 GCF_003255815.1 Theropithecus gelada | reverse complement strand
TGATGCATAGTCAGCACGCAATAAAGGTTTGTGAAACGAATAGATCTTTATCGACGTCAGAAAACAATGCACATGGGAATGTAAATTGGTACATCCATTATGGAAATCCATATGGAGATTCTTCCAAAAAATTTGGAAAGAACTACCATATGATCCACCAATCTCGCCTCTGAGCATACCACATATATCCAATGGAAACGAAATCCATGTGTCAAAGAGGTATCTGCATTCCCATGTTCATTGCAGCATTATTCATAATAGCCAAGAGATGGAATCAGCCTAAATGTCCAACAATGGAGGGATGGATAAAGGAAATGTGATATATATGCACAATGGAATACTATTCAGCCTTAAAGAAGAAACCCTGTCATATGTGAAACATGGCTGAACCTGGAGGACATTATGTTAAGTGAAATAAGCCAAGCACAGAAAGACAAATATCACATGTGGAATCTAAAGAAGTTGAACTCACAGAAGCAGAAAGTAGAATGGTGGTTACAAGGGACTGGTGGGGAGAAAGGTGGAGATTGGAGAGATGTTTGTCAAAGTATACAAAATTTCAACTGGACAGGAGTAGGAAGTCCAAGAGATCTATTGTGCAATATGGTGACTACAGTTAATAACATTGGACAGTATTGTATTCTGGAAAATTTCTAAAAGAGTAAATTTTAAGTGTCCTCACCACAAAAATCATAAATATGCATATGATAATTAGCTACATTTAGCCATTCCAAATGTATGCATATTTTAAAATATTACATTATACACAATAAATGTATATAATTTTTTTTTAATTTTTTCAAATAAGCTTTTTAAACAGAAAACACCATTAAAAATGAGAAGGAAATTTTAAAACCACAGTGCACAAAGAGAGATATGGAAAAAATTGATTTTCTTGGCAAACATGGATTTTATCTTTCCAACAATTATAGATATTTTCACATAATCGATAATACAAGCATACATTTTGTGTACTGGTAAACACAAACCCCATTCAAAATGGTGACATTTTTCCTCCATCTCCTGTTAGCAATCCGGTTGCACTTACCTGTTAAACATTAGTTTCCTAGAGAAGAAGATACTATCATTTCAAACTGCAGCAAACAGAATATTCTACAGGACATATAAATCCTGTATAAAACCTGAACTTTGAGCTATGAAATCCTGGTGGCTTTCTCAACCCAGTCAGTATGACACTGTGAAATCTAAGACTGTACCAGAAATGCTCATTCATTTTAAGGTATGTGTGTTTATTTAAGGCTATTTTGCTTTTAACCAAGTGGTTATCCTCAAAATATACAGCTTCTATTGGGGAGGATAAAAGGAGAAAAATCAAAGTTTAATCTTCAGTTCTCATGGGAAAAATCTGAAGAGCAGTTGTCCTCCTTTAAAAAAAGTTAATAAAAAATATTTTCATGAAAAGATAAGATCCTGGCATGTTAAGACAATTTAACCAT
>NW_020252582.1:0-1458 GCF_003255815.1 Theropithecus gelada | reverse complement strand
TGTGGAATCTGAGAACAGATATTTCGCATCCCTTTGAAGACTATAGGGCCAAAGGAAATATCCTCCGATAACAAAGAGAGAGAAGCTTGCTGAGAAACTTGTTTGTGTTCTGTGAAATCATCTCACAGAGTTACAGCTTTCCCCTCAAGAAGCCTTTCGATAAGACAGTTCCTGTGGAATTGGCAAGGTGATATTTAGAAGCCCATAGAGGGTATTGGTGAAAAAGGAAATATCCTCAGATGAAATCTGGAAAGAAGCTTTCTGAGACACTGCTTAGTGTTCTGTTAATTCATCTCACAGAGTTAGATTTGTATTTCGTGGATCTCTTTGCTAGCCTTATTTCTGTGGATTCTGAGAACAGATATTTCGGATCCCTTTGAAGACTATAGAGCCAAAGGAAATACCCTCCGATGACAAAGAGAAAGAAGCTTTCTGAGAAACTTCTCTGTGTTCTGTGAAATCATCTCACAGAGTTACATCTTTCCCCTCAAGAAGCCTTTCGATAAGACAGTTCTTGTGGAATTGGCAAAGTGATATTTGGAAGCCCATAGAGGGCTATGCTGAAAAAGGAAATATCCTCAGATGATATCTGGAAAGAAGCTTTCTGAGAAACTGCTCTGTGATGTGTGACTTCCACTCACAGAGTTACATCTGTATTTCGTGGATCTCTTTGCTAGCCTTATTTCTGTGGAATCTGAGAACAGATATTTCGGATCCCCTTGAAGACTATAGGGCCAAAGAAAATATCCTCCGATAACAAAGAGAAAGAAGCTTTCTGAGAAACTTCTTTGTGTTCTGTGAAATCACCTCACAGAGTTACAGCTTTCCCCTCAAGAAGCCTTTCGCAAAGACAGTTCTTGTGGAATTGGCAAAGTGATATTTGGAAGCCCATAGAGGACTATGGTGAAAAAGCAAATATCCTCAGATGAAATCTGGAAAGAAGCTTTCTGAGAAACTGCTTAGTGTTCTGTTAATTTATCTCACAGAGTTACATCGGTATTTCGTGGATCTCTTTGCTAACCTTATTTCTGTGGAATCTGAGAACAGATATTTCGGATCCCTTTCAAGACTATAGAGCCAAAGGAAATATCCTCCGATGACAAAGAGAAAGAAGGTTTCTGATAAACTTCTTTGTGTTCTGTGAAATCATCTCACAGAGTTACATCTTTCCCCTGAAGAAGCCTTTCGCTAAGCCACTTCTTGTGGAATTGACAAGGTGATATTTGGAAGCCCATAGAGGGCTATGGTGAAAAAGGAAATATCCTCAGATGAAATCTGGAAAGCGGCTTTCTGAGAATCTGCTCTGTGATATGTGACTTCCACTCACAGAGTTACATCTTTATTTCGTGGATCTCTTTGCTAGCCTTATTTCTGTGGAATCTGAGAAGAGATATTTCGGATCCCTTTGAAGACTATAGGGCCAAAGGAAATATCCTCTGATAACAAAGAGAAAGAAGC
>NW_020252581.1:0-1458 GCF_003255815.1 Theropithecus gelada | reverse complement strand
TGTTGTCTGAGAGTTGATAAAACATTTGATATTTTGCAATCATCTTTTATGTTTATATCAATGTTGTCACATAACTGGAAGATAATTGTTTTAATGTAGATTTGTGTTTCAGTAATTTTTACAAATTCTTTAAAATAGTCCCTCTCCTCATCTCAGCTTACCTAAGTAGCTCTCATATTTCAAAAAGGCAGTAATGCCCTCTATTCAACATGAAAGCTTTCTGATTCATCAAAATTCAGTTATCTCGTTTCTATATTCTAGTAATATTTACCACACTCATGTGGCACTCATTATTTCCTTCCTGTGGAACTTTTAAACGGTTCAATGGTTAAAAATTCTGAATTTAGGCTGGGCTCGGTGGCTCAAGCCTGTAATCCCAGCACTTTGGGAGGCCAGGACGGACAAGGTCAGGAGATCGAGACCATCCTGGCTAACACGTTGAAACCCCGTCTCTACTAAAAAATAAAAAAAAAACTAGCCGGGCGAGGTGGCGCCTATATTCCCAGCTACTCGGGAGGCTGAGGCAGGAGAATAGCCTATACCCGGGAGGCGGAGCTTGCAGTGAGCTGAGATACGGCCACTGCACTCCAGCCTGGGCGACAGAGCGAGACTCCGTCTCAAAAAAAAAAAAAAAAAAAAAAAAAAAAAAAAAAAAAAAAAAAAAAATTCTGAATTTAGTGTGAGATGTGTGTGTGTGTGTGTGTGTGTATATATATATATATAAGCTTGAGAACTAATTCTACTAACTGAGGATCTAGATAAAGAACAAGTTTTGCAACTCATTTTTTTTTATTTGTAGTACTGAATTAGTAATCCCTACTTTATGAGATTTAATTAGAATTAACTTTTAAAATGTACCTATCAGAGTAGGTATATTTACTTACTCATTTCCAATTTTCCTGTAAACATATCAGCAGAAAACACTGTGCTATGTTGTTTATATCCACATGAGCACCATTCAAAATATCTTATACAGAGAAATATTTAATAAGAAATATTTAATAAGTTCCTTATGGGAATTGACTGCTAAAGTTCAGTTTTCCCATTTTGCTGTGCATTGTCTCTTGAAAGCTCTAATTTCACCAAAGATAATTTGTTCTTCCCCTATTTTCTTGCATTTACTGCTAACACAAAGATGTCCAGTTTCAGAGTTATTGAGGAAAGAAACATTTCCCTCCTTCTATTTTTTGCACATAGTCATAAGATACAATTTTAAGGAGAAAGAATCCATGGAGTAATACAATTTTGCTTTTGTGTGTGAAAGGTATTACAGCTAATGGTCCTGGGTAGTCTAGAGTGTTCTCATTAGTTGTGATTATGCTTTTTCAATTATACCTCTTTCTCTTGTTACTATTATTTGATTTTCTTAAACTCCTAATGTGCTTGAAAGAGTTTTGCCTTTCAAAAATTTTCAAAACAAGTTTTCAACTGATCACTGAGAGTTTTGACCATATTTAT
>NW_020252580.1:0-1458 GCF_003255815.1 Theropithecus gelada | reverse complement strand
CAGAATAAATCTGATAAATCCTATGGGAAAAAATTATGAATGTTATTAATAAATTAATAAAAAATCAAAGAAGCTATACAGATGGAAACTAAGCATATGAAAAGATGCTCCATAGCATATGTTAGTGGAAAAAAATGCAAATTAAAACAACAATGAGATAGGACTATACAACCATTAAAATGACCACAATCTGTAACACTAACAGCAACAAATGATGAAAAGAATACAAAACAACAGGAATTTTTATTGCTGGTAGAAATGCAAACTAGCACAGCCACATTGGAAGACAATTTGGGAGTTTCTTACAAAAGTAAACACATTCATTTCATATGATGCAGCAATCATGGTTTTAACTTTTTACTCGAAATAATTTAAAATGTATGTTCACACAAAAACCAACATACAGATGTTTATAGTAGCTTTATTCATGATTGCCAAAATGTGGAAATGACCAATATGCCTTTCAAGAGGTGAATGGATAAACTGGGATATCTTGAGACATTAGAATATTATTTCCTCCCCAAAAGAAATGACTTATCAAGCAATGAAAACAAATGGAGAAACCTTAAATGATATTGCTAAGTGAAAGAAGCCAATCTGAAAAGGCTACATAATTTATGTTTCCAACTATCTAGCATTTTGAAATGGCAAAGCTATGGAGACAGTAAAAAGATTAGTGGTGTTCACTGAGTGGAGGAAGGCATGAATAGGCAGAGCACAGAAGATTTTCAGGGCAGTAAAAATAGTCTGTTTGGTATATAATGGTGGGATCATATCATTATACATTTGTCCAGACCTATAGAATGCACAACACCAAGAGTGAACCATAAACTATGACTATAGGTAATCAGGATGTGTCAATGTAAGCTTATTCATTGTAATAATTATAACACTTTAATGGGGTTTGCTGACAGTGGCAGAAGCTGTTTATGCATGGGAGCAGGACGTATGTGAGCTAGAGGAAAATATAGAGTTTTCTCTACACTTTCTTCCAAATTTTGGTGTGAACCTAAAATTTTTCTAAAGATAATCTTAACATTCTTTAAAATTAAAAATAGACGTGTTAACAAAAAGTGAATTAAAGTTAAAAGGGACACAAAATGTATTTACTTAAGGTGTTTTACTTAATAAGAAATATTTTTTCATGGCTCATGTTGGGAAATCATAATTGGCCTGAAAGATAATTTTTCCATTCCAAATGAGAATCTTAAACTATTATATAAAGTTGACCAGATAAAAAGCCAAAATGTTTTGAGAAATAAGTTTATTCTATGTAACTTGAAAACAAATTCTGAGTGAATGAACACTCTTTTGGTTTATGTATTTAAAAAATGTATTAGCATATTTACAGAATAATCACATTGTACATAGAGACAATTTGGTTAACAATTAAGGTTTCTGATTGATAATAAAGAAAAACAAATACAAAAATACTGCATAAAAATTTTATCAGCAATA
>NW_020252579.1:0-1458 GCF_003255815.1 Theropithecus gelada | reverse complement strand
TTCTCAGAAAGCTTCTTTCTCTTTGTTATCGGAGGATATTTACTTTGGCCCTATAGTCTTCAAAGGGATCCGAAATACCTGTTCTCAGATTCCACAGAAATAAGGCTAGCAAAGAGATCCACGAAATACAGATGTAACTCTGTGAGATGAATTAACAGAACACTCAGCAGTTTCTGAGAAAGCTTCTTTCCAGATTTCACCTGAGGATATTTCCTTTTTCACCGTAGCACTCTACAGGCTTCCAAATATCACTTTGCCAATTCCACAAGAAGTGTCTTAGCGAAAGGCTTCTTGAGGGGAAAGCTGTAACTCTCTGAGATGATTTCACAGAACACAAAGAAGTTTCTCAGAAAGCTTCTTTCTCTTTCTTATCGGAGGATATTTCCTTTGGCCCTATACTCTTCAAAGGGATGTGAAATATCTGTTCTGAGATTCCACAGAAATAAGTCTAGCAAAGAGATCCACGAAATACAGATGTAACCCTGCGAGATGAATTAACAGAACACTCAGCAGTTTCTCAGAAAGCTTCTTTCCAGATTTTATCTGAGGATATTTCTTTTTTCACCATAACCCTCTATGGGCTTCCAAAAATCACTTTGCCAATTCCACAAGAAGTGTCTTAGCGAAAGGCTTCTTGAGGGGAAAGCTGTATCTCTGTGAGATGATTTCACAGAATCAAAGAAGTTTCTCAGAAAACTTCCTTCTCTTTGTTATCGGAGTATATTTCCTTTGGCCCTATAGTCTTCAAAGGGATCCGAAATATCTGTTCTCAGATTCCACAGAAATAAGGCTAGCAAAGAGATCCCGAAATACAGATGTAACTCTGTGAGATGAATTAACAGAACACTCAGCAGTTTCTCAGAAAGCTTCTTTCCAGATTTCATCTGAGGATATTTCCTTTTACACCATAGCCCTCTATGGGCTTCCAAATATCACTTTGAAAATTCCAGAAGAAGTGTCTTAGCCAAAGGCTTCGTAAGGGGAAAGCTGTACTTCTGTGAGATGATTTCACAGAACACAAGGAAGTTTCTCAGAAAGCTTCTTTGTCTTTGTTATCGGTGGATATTTCCTTTGGCCCTATAGTCTTCAAAGGGATCCGAAATATCTGTTCTCAGATTCCACAGAAATAAAGTTACAAAGAGATCCACGAAATAGAGATGTAACTCTGTGAGATGAATTAACAGAACACTCAGCAGTTTCTGAGAAAGCTTCTTTCCAGATTTCATCTGAGGATATTTCCTTTTTCACCATAGCACTCTACGGGCTTCCAAATATCACTTTGCCAATTCCACAAGAAGTGCCTTAGCGAATGGCTTCTTGAGGGGAAAGCTGTGTCTGTGTGAGATGATTTCACAGAACACAAAGAAGTTTCTCAAAAAGCTTCTTTCTCTTTGTTATTGGAGGATATTTGCTTTGGCCCTATAGTCGTCAAAGGGATCTGAAATATCTGTTCTCAGA
>NW_020252578.1:0-1458 GCF_003255815.1 Theropithecus gelada | reverse complement strand
CACAGAGTTACATCTGTATTTCATGGATCTCTTTACTAGCCTTATTTATGTGGAATCTGAGAACAGATATTTCGGATCCCTTTGAGGACTATAGGGCCAAAGGAAATATCCTCCGATAACAAAGTGAAAGAAGCTTTCTGAGAAACTTCTTTGTGTTCTGAGAAATCATCTCACAGAGTTACAGCATTCCCCTCAGGAAGCCTTTCGCTAAGACAGTTCTTGTGGAATTGGCAAAGTGATATTTGGAAGCCCATAGAGGGCTATAGTGAAAAAGGAAATATCCTCAGTTGAAATCTGCAAAGAAGATATCTGAGAAACTGCTTAGTGTTCTGTTAATTTATCTCATAGAGTTACATCTGTATTTCATGGATCTCTTTGCTGGCCTTATTTCTGTGGAATCTGAGAACAGATATTTCGGATCCCTTTGAAGACTATAGGGCCAAAGGAAATATCCTCCGGTAACAAAGAGAAAGAAGCTTTCTGAGAAACTTCTTTGTGTTCTGTGAAATCATATCACAGAGTTACAGCTTTCCCGTCAAGAAGCCTTTCGCTACGACATTTCTTCTGGATAGGCAAAGTGATGTTTGGAAACCCGTAGAGTTCTAAGGTGAAAAAGGAAATATCCTCAGATGAAATCTGGAAAGATGCTTTCTGAGAAACTCCTATGTGATATGTGACTTCCACTCACAGAGTTACATCTGTATTTTGTGGATCTCTTTCCTAGCCTTTTTTCTGTGGAATATGAGAATAGATATTTCGGATCCCTTTGAAGATTATAGGGCCAAAGGAAATATCCCCGGGTAACAAATAGAAAGAAGCTTTCTGAGAAACTTCTTTGTGTTCTGTGAAATCATCTCACAGAGTTACAGCTTACCCCTAAGGAAGCCTTTCGCTAAGAACGTTCTTGTCGTATTGGCAAAGTGATATTTGGAAGCCCATACAGGGCTATGGTGAAGAAGAAAATATCCTCAGCTGAAATCTGGAAAGAAGGTTTCTGAAAAACTGCTTAGCGTACTGTTAATTCATCTCACAGAGTTACATCTGTATTTCATGGATCTATTTGCTCGCCTTATTTCTGTGGAAACTGAGAACATATATTTCAGAACCCATTGAAGGCTATAGGGCCAGAAGAAATATCCTCCGGTAACAAAGAGAAAGAAGCTTTCTGAGTAACTTCTTTGTGTTGTGTGAAATCGTCTCACAGAGCTACAGCTTTCCCCTCAAGAAGCCTTTAGCTAAGTCAGTTCTTGTGGAATTGGCAAAATGATATTTGGAAGCCCGTAGAGGGCTATTGTGAAAAAGGAAATGTCCTCCGCTGAAATCTGGAAAGAAGCTTTCTGAGAAACTGCTATGTGATGTGTGACTTCCACTCACAGAGTTACATCTGTATTTTGTGGATCTCTTTGTAAGCCTTATTTATGTGGAATCTGAGAACAGATATTTCGGATCCCTTTGAAG
>NW_020252577.1:0-7776 GCF_003255815.1 Theropithecus gelada | reverse complement strand
AGCAGCTCCACGGAAATCTTATCTCCAGTATCTATCTGAAGATATTGCCCTTTTCACCATAAGCCTCAAAGTGCTCCCGCGTATCCCTTAGCTGACTCACCTAAAACAGGGTTAGAATACTGGTCAAAGAAAACAGAAGCTTTAATGTGCGAGTGGAATGCACGTGACCTAGAGCAGTTTCACAGAAGGTTTCCTTCTGGTTTTTATTGGAGGGTAATTCTTTTTCAGCATATTCTTAAGAGTGTTCCCAAATGTCCTTTCTCAGTTACCACAGAAACAGTGATTTCAAACTGCTAAATAAAAAGAATGATTTAACTCTATGAGATGGATACACACTTCGCAAACCAGGTTCTCTGAGTGCTTCTCTCCAGTTTTCATTATAAGACGTTTCCTTTCTCACTGGAAGCATCCGGGCGCCACTTAATAGCCCTTCACAGATTAATCAGAGACAGAGTTTCCAAACTGGGCAACGTAGTGTCCACTTTAACTCTCTAAATGAATGCCCACACCAGAGAGACGCTTCTTGGAAAGTTGCTTTCTGGGTTTTATTCCCGGATATTTCACTTTTTGCCATATTCTTCAAAGTGCTGCAAAATATCCCTAATTCAGTTTTACAGGAACAGTGTTCAAACACTGTTTACGAGAAAAGTGGTATAACTCCCTGGGTGGAATGCATATATCCCAAAGCAGTTTCTCTGACAGCTCCTCTCCAGTTTTTATCTGATGATATTTCCTATTTTCCCATAAGCCTTAATGTGCTCCCAAATGTCCCTTTGGGAATCCGCCCATGACACAGTTTCAAAACTGCATAATAGAAAGAAAGATTTATCTAAGTGAGATGAATAGACATAACTATTACAAAGCGGTGTCAGAGAATGCTTCTTTCCTGTTTTTGTCTGAGGATAATTTCTTTATCACCATAGCCGTCTGTATACTCCCGAATGTCCCCTGGTTGCGTTTTCCCCAAATGGGATTCCCCAATCCTCTTTGAGAAGAACGGTTTCACTCTGTGAGTGGAATGTACACATCAAAAGCACCTCCTCGGAAATCTTCTCTCCAGTATCTAACTGAAGATACTTCCGTTTTCACCATAATTCTCACAGCACTCCCGAGTGTTCCTTAGGTGAATAACCTAAAACAGTGTTTGAATACTATGCAATGAAAACAGATGCTTCGCAGTGCGAGTGGATTTCACGTGGCCAAGAACAGTTTCACAGAAAATGTCCTTCTGGTTTTTATTGGAGGTTATGTCTTTTTCCGCATATTCTTAAAAGTGTTCCCAAATGTCCTTTCTCAGGTTCCACAGAAACAGTGATTTCAAACTGCTCAATCCAAAGAACGATTCAACTCTGTGAGGCGAATACACACAGCATAAAGCAGTTTTTCTGAAAGCTTCTCACCAGTTTTCATTCGAAGATTTTTCCTTTTTCACTGGAAGCCTCCACGCAGCACTTATTATCCCTTCACAGATTCCTGAAAGACAGAGTTTCCAAACTGGGTAACGTAGTGGAAGCTTTAACTCTCTGAAATGAATGCACACCCCAGAGAGCAGTTTCTTGGAACGTTTCTTTCTGGTTTTTATTTCTGGATATTTCACTTTTTGTCATAGTCTTCAATGCGCTGCAAAATATCAGTTTTTCAGTTTTACAGGTACAGTGTTCAAACACTGTCTTATGAGAAAAGAGGTATAACACCCTGGGTGGGATGCACACATCACAAAGCAATTTCTCCAAACGCTTCTCTCCAGTTTTTATCTGGTGATATTTCCTACTTGTCAATAAGCCTAAATGTGCTCCCGAATGTCCCTTTGGGAATCTCTCCATGATGCAGTTTCAAAACTGCGTAATAGAAAGAAATATTTATCTAAGTGAGTTGAATAGACATATCTATTTCAAAGCAGTATGAGAAAATGCTTCTTTCCAGTTGTTGTCTGAGGATAATTCCTTTTTCACCATAGCTACCTGTATTCTCCCGAATGTACCCTGGTAGCATTGCCCATACGGGATTCCCCAATCATCTATGAGAAGAAACGTTTCACTCTGTGAGAGGAATGTACATGTCAAAAGAACCTCCTCGGAAATCTTCTCTCCAGTATCTATCTGAAGATATTTCCGTTTTCACCATAAGCCTCAAAGCACTCCTAAGTGTCCCTAAGCTGACTCATTTAAAACATTGTTAGAATACTACCCAATGAAAACAGAAACTTAACAGTGCAAGTGGACTTCAAGTAGCCTAGAATTGTTTCACAGAAAGTTTCCTTCTGGTTTTTATTAGAGGTTAGGTCTTTTTCAGCGTATTCTTAAGAGCGTTCCTAAATATCCTTTCTCAGGTTCCACAGAAACAGTGATTTCAAACTTCTCAATCAAAGAATGATTCAACTCTATGAGATGAATACACACAGCACAATGCAGTTTTCCTGAAAGCTTCTCACCAGTTTTCATGCAAAGACGTTTCCTTTCTCAACGGAAGCCTCCGGGCACCACTTAATATCCCTTCACAGATTCGTCAAAGACAGAGTTTCCAAACTGGGCAGCGTAGTGGAAGCTTTAACTCTGAAATGAATGCACTCCTGAGAGAGCTGTTTCTTGGAACACTTCTTTCTGGGTTTTATTTCCAGATATATCACTTTTCGCCATAGTCTTCAATGCACTGCAAAATATCACTTTTTCAGTTTTACAGGAACAGTGCTCGAACACTGTCTTAAGAGAAAAGAGGTATAATTCCCTGAGTGGAATGCACACATCACAAAGCAGTTTCTCAGAAACCTTCAATCCAGTATTTATCAGATGATATTTACTATATCCCCACAGGCCTGAAGGTGTCTCCGAATGTCCCTTCGTGAATCTGTCTATGACAGATATCAATCCATCTATGATGCAGTATCAAGAATATGACGATTGGAATGCACACATCACAAAGGAACTCCTCGGAAATCTTCTCTCCAATATCTAGTTAATATATTTCCATTTTCCCCTTAAGCCTCAAGGCGCTCCCGAGTATCCCTTAGCTGACTCACTTAAAATAGTGTTAGAATACTGCTCAATGAAAACAGAAGCTTAACTGTGCGAATGCAATTCATCTGACCTAGAGCAGTTTCATAGAATGTTTCTTTTTGGTTTTTATCGGAGGGTATTACTTTTTTAGCATATTCTTAAGAGCGTTCCCAAATATCCTTTCTCAGGTTCCACAGAAACAGTGATTTCAAACTGCTCGATCCAAAGGATGATTTAACTGTATGAGAAATACACACATCACAAAGCACTTGCTCCAAAAGCATCTCTCCACTTCTCATCAGAAGACGTTTCCTTTCTCACCACAATAATCCGGGCGTCACGTAATATCCCTTCCCAGATTCCTCAAAGACAAAGTTTCCAAACAGCGCAACGTAGTGGAAGCTTTAACAATCTGAAAAGAATGCACACCCCAGAGAGCAGTTTCTTGGAACGTTTCTTTCTGTTTTTTATTTCCGGATATTTCACTTTTTGCCGTAGTCTTCAACGTGCTGGAAAATATCACTTTTTTAGTTTTACAGGAACAGTGCTCAAACACTGCTATGAGAAAAAAGGCATAAAGCCCTGTGAAATGCACACATCACAACGCAGTTCCTCAGAAGGCTTCTCTCCAGTTTTTAGCTAAAAATATCTCCTATTTAACATGAAGCGTGAATGTGTTCACGAATGTCCCTTCACAAATCCGTCCATGACGCAGTTTCAATATTGCATAATAGAAACAAAGTTTTCTCTAGGTGAGATGCATAGATATATCTATCACAAAGCACTTTCTCGAAAGCTTCCTTCCCGTTTTTGTCTGAGGAAACTTGCTTTTTCACCATATCCCTCCATAGAGTCCCAAAAGTCCCATTGTAACTTATTCTCCAAATGGGATTTCTTCGTCCTCTATGAGAAGAAATGTGTAACTCTGTGAGTGGAATGTACATGTAACAAAGCAGCTCCACAGAAATCTTCTCTCTGGTTTCTATCTGAAGATATTTCCCTTTTCACCGTAAACCTCAAAGCGATCCCGAGTATCCCTTAGCTGACACACTTTAAACAATGTTAGAATAGTGGTCAATGAAAACAGAAGCTTAAATGTGCGAGTGGAATGCACGTGACCTAGAGCAGTTTGACAGAAGGTTTCCTTCTGGTTTTTATTAGAGGGTATTTCTTTTTCAGCATATTCTTAAGAGTTCCCACATGTGCTTTCTCAGTTTCACAGAAACAGTGATTTCAAACTGCTCAATACAAAGAATGATTTAACTCTATGAGATGGATACACACATCACAAACCAGGTTCTCCCAAAGCTTCTCTCCAGTTTTCATTTTAAGATGTTTCCTTTCTCACCACGAGCATCTGGGTGCCACTTAATATCCCTTCACAGACTAATCAGAGACAGAGTTTCCAAACTGTGGATCATAGTGTCAAGTTTAACTCTCTGAAATGAATGCTGACGCCAGAGAGAAGTTTCTTGGAACGTTGCTTTCTTGGTTTTATTCCTGGATATTTCACTTTTCGCCATATTCTTTAAAGCACTGCAAAATATCCCTTTTTCAGTTTTAAAGGTACAGTGTTCAAGCACTGTCTTATGAGAAAAGAGATATAACTCCCTGGGTGGAATGCACACATCACAAAGTGGATTCTCCGAAAGCTCCTCTCTTTTTTTTATCTGGTGATATTTCCTATTTTCCCATAAGCCTTAATGTGCTCCCGAATGTCCCTTCGGGAATCCATCCATGACGCAGTTTCAAAACTGCATAATAGAAAGAAAGATTTCTCTAAGTGAGATTAATAGACATATCTATTACAAAGCAGTGTGGGAGAACACTTCTTTCCAGTGTTTGTCTGAGGATAATTCTTTTTTCACCATAGCCATCTGTATACCCCTGAATGTCCCTTGGTAGCATTTTTTTTAAACGGGATTCCCCAATCCTCTATGAGGAAAAGATTTCACTCTGTGAGTAGAATGTATATGTCAAAAGCACCTCCTCGGAAGTCTCCTCTCCAGTACCTATCTGAAGATATTTCCGTTTTCACCATAAGCCTCAAAACGCTCCCGAGTGTCCCTTAGCTGACTCACTTAAAACAGTGTTAAAATATTTCCCAATGAAAACAGAAACTTAAGAGTGTGAGTGGACTTCACGTGACCTGGGCAGTTTCACAGAAAGCTTCCTTCTAGTTTTTATTGGAGGTTATGTCTTTTTCCGCGTATTCTTAAGAGCGTTCCCAAATGTCCTTTCTCAGCTTCCACAGAAACAGTGATTTCAAACTGATCAATCCAAAGAATGATTCAACTCTATGAGACAAAAACACACAGCACAAAGCACTTGCTCCGAAAGCTTCTCACCAGTTTTCAGGCGAAGACATTTCCTTTTTCACCGGAAGACTCTGGGAGCCACTTAATATCCCTTCCCAGATTCCTCAAAGACAGAGTTTCCAAATTGGGCAACGTACAGGAAGCTTTAACTCTGTGAAATGAATACACTCGTCAGAGAGCAGTTTCTTGGAATGCTTCTTTCTAGGATTTATTTCCAGATATTTCACTTTTCGTGAAAGTCTTCAATGCACTACAAAATATCACATTTTAAGTTTTACAGGAACAGTCTTCGAACACTGCATTATGAGAAAAGAGGTATAACTCCCTGAGTGGAATGCACACATCAAAGAAGCAGTCTGTCAGAAAGCTTCACTCCAGTATTTAACAGAAGATATTTCCTATTTCCCCACAGGCCTGAATGTGTCTCCGAATGTTCTTCACCTATCCGTCTACGACGAGTATCAATCCGTCGATAATGCAGTATCAACGCTATGACTAGTGGAATGCACATGTCACAAAGGAGCTCCTCGGAAATCTTCTCTCCAGTATCTATCGGAAGATATTTCTGTTTAACCATAAACCTCAAGGCGCTCCCGAGTATCCCTTAGCTGACTCAACTAAAACAGTGTTAGAATACTGCTCACTGAAAACAAAAGTTTAGCTGTGCAAATGCAATTCACGTGACCTAGAGCAGTTTCACATAAAGTTTCCTTCTGGTTTTTATCAAAGAGTATTTCTTTTTCAGTATATTCTTAAGAGCATTCCCAAATATCTTTTCTCAGTTTCCACAGAAACAATCATTTCAAACTGCTCAATCCAAAGAATGATGTAGCTCTATGAGATGAATACACACATCACAAAGC
Source organism: Theropithecus gelada (assembly GCF_003255815.1). Classification (NCBI taxonomy): domain Eukaryota; kingdom Metazoa; phylum Chordata; class Mammalia; order Primates; family Cercopithecidae; genus Theropithecus; species Theropithecus gelada. Next base: position 1,602 of record NW_020252577.1, on the reverse strand, counting down.
ACTTGCTCTGAAAGCTTCTCTCCACTTCTCATCGGAAGACGTTTCCTTTCTCACTAGAAGAATCCGGGTGCCACTTAATATCCCTTCCCAGCTTCCTCAAAGACAGAGTTTCCAAACTGGGCAACGTAGTGGAAGCTTTAAGTCTCTGAAAAGAATGCACACCCCAGAAAGCAGTTTCTTGGAACGTTGCTTTCTGGTTTTTATTTCCCGATATTTCACTTTTTGCCATAGCCTTCAACGTGCTGCAAAATATCACTTTTTCAGTTTTACAGGAACAGTACTCAAACACTGTTATGAGAAAAATGGTATAACGTACTGCGGAATGCCCACATCACAACGCATTTACTCAGAAACATTCTCTCCAGTTTTGTTCTGAAGTTATCTCCTATTTAACGTCAAGTGCGAATGTGCTCCCGAATGTCCATTCACAAATTCGTCCATGACGCAGTTTCAAAACTGCGCAATAGATAGATAATCCTTAATGTACTCCCGAATATCCCTTTGGGAATCCGTCCATGAGGCAGTTTCAAAACTGTGTAATAGAAAAAAAGATTTATTTAAGTGACATGAATAGACATATCTATTACAAAGTATTGTGAGAGAACACTTCTTTCCAGTTTTTGCCTGAGGATAATTCCTTTTTCATCATAGCTGTCTCTCTACTCCCGAATGTCCCCTGGTATCATTTTCTTCAAATGGGATTCCCCAATCCTCTATGAGAAGAAAGGTTCACTCTGTGAGTGGAATGTACACGTGAAAAGCAACTCCTCGGAAATCTTCTCTCCAGTATCTATCTGAAGATATTTCCGTTTTCACCATAAGCCTCAAAGCACTCTCGAGTGTCCCTTAGCTGACTCACCTAAAACAGGGTTTGAATACTGCCAATTGAAAAGAGAAGCTTAATAGGGCCAGTGGACATCACGTGACATAGAGCAGTTTCACAGGAAGTTTCCTTCTGGATTTTATTGGAGCTTATGTCTTTTTCAGCATATTCTTAAAAGCGTTCACAAATGTCTTTTCTCAGGTTCCACAGAAACAGTGATTTCAAACTGCTCAATCCAAAGAATGATTCAATTCTATGAGATGAATACACAGCACAAATCAGTTGCTCCAAAAGCTTCTCACCAGTTTTAACACGAAGATGTTTCCTTGCTCACCGGAAGCCTCTGGGCGCCACTTAATATCCCTTCACAGATTCCCCAAACACAGAATTTCCAAACTGGGTAACGTAGTGGAAGATTTAACTCTCTGAAATGAATGCACACCCTGGAGAGCAGTTCCTTGGAACGTTGCTTTCTGGTTTTTATTTCCGGATATTTCACTTTTTGCCATAGTCTGCAATGCGCTGCCAAATATCTCTTTTTCTGTTTTACAGGAAGGTGCTCAGACACTGCTATGAGAAAAAAGCTATAACGCCCTGTGGAATGCACACATCATAACGCACTTTCTCAGAAAGCTCCTCTCCAGTTTTGGTCTGAAGATATTTCCTATTCAATGTCAAGCACGAATGTGCTCCTGAATGTCCCTACGCAAATCCGTCCATGACGCAGTTTCGAAACAGCATAATAGAAAGAAAGTTTTATCTATGTGAGATGCATAGAC
>NW_020252576.1:0-1458 GCF_003255815.1 Theropithecus gelada | reverse complement strand
AGCTCCCTTGTGCACAGGACTTCTGGAGAAGGCCAGCCCTACCACTTGCATAAATACCTCCCATCTCCAGCCCTTCAGTAAATATTTAAGTGATTCATTAAATATTTACAACTTAAAAAAGTAGAGTAACCCAGTGGAACTTGAATTTAACTAGAATTTAAGTTTGAGAGTAACTGGTCAGTAGAAGAAGTGACATAGATTGGGAGACATACTGTGGTTTTTAAGTGTTTTTTTGTTTGTTTGTTTTATTTTTTGTTTTTCTTAAACAGAGTTAGCAATAATTAATTTGAATAAAGAAGGAAAACATTAAACGGTTGGCAGGTGTAACGTGAACGCTATCCCATGACTTGTTCAGCCGTAGCCTCAATTTTACATGCTAGACTATGAATCCTAAGGACTGGTATACGGTTACTGCAGTGGAGTTACTGTTCTCATTCAACAACTGTAGAACATTCTGAATAGTGTTTTAAAATTTTATTTTAATGAAAGCTAAGAAAAAAACCCGTTACTTATACACTAAAGAAAATAAACATAAAATGGTTCCCTGCCTGACATGCAAAAGTCCCATGGCCTGACCCTGGCCAGCAGGAGCAGCTGGTGTTGAGGAGTGGGGTCAAGATGTAGCTGAGCTGCCAGCCACCTAGATGTGGTTTCGTGGTGTCTCCGGTCTGGGTGAAGGATGATGCAGAGCTGGTGTTCTGGCCAGCATCCCAATAGGGCCCCAGCCACTGCAGGATGTTTCCAGCCTACTGGGATTTGGGCTCCAGCTGACAGGATAGCTTGTAGCTGCAGTACAGAGAGGCAGGTGTGAGGCCACCATGAGCCACACATCGGGTCCCTTCTCATTGCCTGCCTAGCTGGAATCCTGGGTCCCCAGCAGTCCCCATGCAACAGGGCTTGATGGTGGTGATGGAGTCATGGCCATAGGCTCTCTGCAGCTGTCCACAGGAGAGCCTCCTCTAGGCCAGGTTGGTGGCTGACACCTGTACTGTCAGTACTTTGGGAGGCTGAGGTGAGTGGATTGCTTGAGGCCAGGAGTTTGAGACCAGCCTGGACATCATCATGAAACCCCACCTGTACCAGAACAACAACAGGAGAACAACCGGACATGGTGGTGCATAGCAGTAATCCCAGCTGCTTGGGAGGCTGAGGAAGGGCTTGAGCCCAGGAGGCAGATGTTGCAGTGAGCAGAGATGGTAACACTGCAGTGCAGCCTGGGTGACAGAGCTAGACCACATTAAAAAAAAATGGAGAGCTTTCTCCCACCCTCTTTCCATGTGCCAGGCCCTCACCTCTCCTTGTCACGGAGCTGCTCCATTCTTGAGAAACAAGTGACAAATTTCTCCAGGGGCCGAAGCCTGTAATTCATGGCAGCTACTTGGAGCAGCTGCATTTCCTGCAGAACTCGGACCTCCTAGAGACAGAGGACAGGATGCTGACAGGGCCTGGGTGGAAGAC
>NW_020252575.1:1136-1458 GCF_003255815.1 Theropithecus gelada | reverse complement strand
AGTATCACTTTGCCAATTCCACCAGAACTGTCTTAGCGAAAGGCTTCTTGAGGGGAAAGCTGTAACTCTGTGACATGATTTCACAGAACACAAAGAAGTTTCTCAGAAAGCTTCTTTCTCTTTGTTATCGGAGGATATTTCCTTTGGCCCTATAATCTTCAAAGGGATCCAAAATATTTGTTCTCAGATTCCACAGAAATAAGGCTAGTAAAGAGATCCAAGAAATACATATATAACTCTGTGAGTAGAAGTCACACATAACAGAGCAGTTTCTCAGAAAGCTTCTTTCCAGATTTCTTCTGAGGATATTTCCTTTTTCACC
>NW_020252575.1:508-1088 GCF_003255815.1 Theropithecus gelada | reverse complement strand
GTTTCTCAGAAAGCTTCTTTCTCTTTGTTATCGGAGGATATTTCCTTTGGCCCTATAGTCTTCAAAGGGATCCGAAATATCTGTTCTCAGATTCTACAGAAATAAGGCCAGCAAAGAGATCCACGAAATACAGAAGTAACTCTGTGAGATGAATTAACAGAACACTAAGCAGTTTCTCAGAAAGCTTCTTTCCAGATTTCGTCTGAGAATATTTCCTATTTCACCGTAGCCCTCTATGGGCTTCCAAATGTCACTTTGCCAATTCCACAAGAACTGTCTTGGCCAATGTCTTCTTGAGGGGAAAGGTGTAACTCTGTGAGATGATTTCACAGAACAGAAAGAAGTTTGTCAGAAAGCTTCTTTCTTTTTGTTATGGGAGGATATTTCCTTTGGCCCTATAGTCTTCAAAGGGATCAGAAATATGTTCTGAGATTCCACCGAAATAAGGCTAGCAAGGAGATACACGAAATACAGATGTAACTCTGTGAGATGAATTAAGAGAACTCTAAGCAGTTTCTCAGAAAGCTTCTTTCCAGATTTCACCTGAGAATATTTCCTTTTTCACCATAGCCCTCTATGG
>NW_020252575.1:0-489 GCF_003255815.1 Theropithecus gelada | reverse complement strand
AAAGCTTCTTTCTCTTTGTTATCGGAGGATATTTCCTTTGGCCCTATAGTCTTCAAAGGGATCCGAAATATCTGTTCTCAGATTCTACAGAAATAAGGCCAGCAAAGAGATCCACGAAATACAGAAGTAACTCTGTGAGATGAATTAACAGAACACTAAGCAGTTTCTCAGAAAGCTTCTTTCCAGATTTCGTCTGAGGATATTTCCTTTTTCACCGTAGCCCTCTATGGGCTTCCAAATGTCACTTCGCCAATTCCACAAGAACTGTCTTGGCCAAAGTCTTCTTGAGGGGAAAGGTGTAACTCTGTGAGATGATTTCACAGAACAGAAAGAAGTTTGTCAGAAAGCTTCTTTCTTTTTGTTATGGGAGGATAATTCCTTTGGCCCTATAGTCTTCAAAGGGATCAGAAATATGTTCTGAGATACCACCGAAATAATGCTAGCAAGGAGATACAGGAAATACAGATGTAACTCTGTGAGATGAATTAA
>NW_020252574.1:0-1458 GCF_003255815.1 Theropithecus gelada | reverse complement strand
TTCCTTTTTCACCATAGCCCTCTATGGGCTTCCAAATATCACTTTGACAATTCCACAAGAACTGTCTTAGCGAAAGGCTTCTTGAGGGGAAAGCTGTAACTCTGTGAGATGATTTCACAGAACACAAAGAAGTTTCTCAGAAAGCTTCTTTCTCTTTGTTATCGGAGGATATTTCCTTTGGCCCTATATGGCCCTATAGTCTTCAAAGGGATCCGAAATATCTGTGCTCAGATTCCACAGAAATAAAGCTAGCAAAGAGATCCACGAAATACAGATGTAACTCTGTCAGATGAATTAACAGAACACTAAGCAGTTTCTCAGAAAGCTTCTTTCCAGATTTCATCTGAGGATATTTCCTTTTTCACCATAGCCCTCTATGGGCTTCCAAATATCACTCTGAAAATTCCACAAGAACTGTCTTAGAGAAAGACTTCTTGAGGGGAAAGCTGTAACTCTGTGAGATGATTTCACAGAACACAAAGAAGTTTCTCAGAAAGCTTCTTTCTCTTTGTTATCGGAGGATATTTCCTCTGGCCCTATAGTCTTCAAAGGGATCCGAAATACCTGTTCTCAGATTCCACAGAAATAACGCTAGCAAAGAGATCCACGAAATACAGATGTAACTCTGTGAGATGAATTAACAGAACACTAACAAGTTTCTAAGAAAGCTGCTTTCCAGATTTCATCTGAGGATATTTCCTTTTTCACCGTAGACCTCTATGGGCTTCCAAATATCACTTTTCCAATTCCACAAGAACTATCTTAGAGAAAGGCTTCTTGAGGGGAAAGCTGTAACTCTGTGAGATGATTTCACAGAACACAAAGAAGTTTCTCAGAAAGCTTCTTTCTCTTTGTTATCGGAGGATATTTCCTTTGGCCCTATAGTCTTCAAAGGGATCTGAAATATCTCTTCTCCGATTCCACAGAAATAAGGCTAGCAAAGAGATCCACGAAGTAGAGATGTAACTCTGTGAGATGAATTAACATAACACTAAGCAGTTTCTAAGAAAGCTTCTTTCCAGATTTCATCTGAGGATATTTCCTTTTTCAACATAGCCCTCTACGGGCTTCCAAATATCACTTTGCCGAATCCACAAGAACTGTCTTAGCGAGAGGCGTCTTGAGGGGAAAGCTGTAACTCTGTGAGATGATTTCACAGAACACAAAGACGTTTCTCAAAAAGCTTCTTTCTCTTTTTTATCGGAGGATATTTCCTTTGGCCCTATAGTCTTCAAAGGGATCTGAAATATCTCTTCTCAGATTCCACAGAAATAAGGCCAGCAAAGATATCCACGAAATACAGATGCAACTCTGTGAGATGAATTAACAGAACACTAAGCAGTTTCTCAGAAAGCTTCTTTCCACATTTTATCTGAGGATATTTCCTTTTGCACCATAGCCCTCTATGGGCTTCCAAATATCACTTTGAAAATTCCTCAAGAACTGTGTTAGCGAAGG
>NW_020252573.1:0-1459 GCF_003255815.1 Theropithecus gelada | reverse complement strand
CGGGTGGCATCCTCTTGGCCTGCCAGGCAGTGGGAAAGCTTATTTCAGATTCTCATTTTTGCTTGTTTTCATGGATCACCCTTCATGCCACTTGTGTTAATTAGGGTCCCTTGAGGAGCAGACCCCAATACAGTGGTAAACGTGTAAGGCTTTATTAGGGCAAATACTTGTGAGAGAAATTCATGAGAGAGACAGAAAATGCTGGGAAAGCCATCAGACCACAAAGCAACTCTGAGCCCCAGTGATGCAGAGAGTTCAGGAAGGTCAGTTGGAAGCATCCCAGACCCCGTGCAGGCTAAGGGAAGTTCAGTGAGGGTGGCAGGGAGCTCTGGAGCTGCAGGCAGCCTTCAGAGAAGAAATGTTTCTGCCTTAATTTCTGCCCTGCTTTCCTCAATCATTGACTGGAAAAGACAGGGGGCAGGTGTGGTCTCAGAGCAAATGTGGCAATAGGTTTCAGGATTCAAAAGTTGGGGCCATCACCAATTCTGCTTCCTCTAGCTGAGGGGCTGGGATGTGCATTCTCACGACTGCCACAGTAATGCAGTGGGGAGAGAGGAAAAAAGTTGATGATAAAGAGGAAAAAAAGGTATTAATGGATGAACTGACACCTTTAAGTGGATGAGAAGGGATGACATTTGGGGCACCAGAAGAGGGACTGGCTCTTTCTGGGAGCAGGATGGTTAACCCACAACAGTCCCCCACGTGGTAAAATGCCTGACATGTGGTGCAGCCGCAAATGCATGAGCAGACAGTGGTGGAATCTGGGAAGTTGTCTTCTAATGTGTTCAGTTTTCTCAGTGAGGTAGGAACCAAGGTCATCAGCCGCCATAAGAATGGGGAAGGAGGGGCCGGGCGCGGTGGCTCAAGCCTGTAATCCCAGCACTTTGGCAGGCCGAGACGGGCGGATCACGAGGTCAGGAGATCGAGACCATCCTGGCTAACAGGCTGAAACCCCGTCTCTATTAAGAAATACAAAAAACTAGCCGGGCGAGGTGGCGGGCGCCTGTAGTCCCAGCTACTCGGGAGGCTGAGGCCGGGGAATGGCGTGAACCTGGGAGGCGGAGCTTGCAGTGAGCTGAGATCCGGCCACCGCACTCCAGCCTGGGCGACAGAGCGAGACTCCGTCTCAAAAAAAAAAAAAAAAAAAAAGAATGGGGAAGGAGGGTTGGATATGTGAGCACAGAGAGAAGGTGTGTAAGAGTCAGCCAGGCTCGGAGGAGGCTGAGGGTAAGCCATGCAGGGAGAGGGTGATTGCTGGCCGTGGTGGGGGCTCCCCATGATGTCTGGGTCATGAAGGTACAGAGAGCAGTCAGTATACTGTGTGTTGCTCTCCTGCAGCTCACGGGAGCAGGTGCAGTGTAGGCAGAGGTGGAATCCACCAGCTGTGTAGTTTTGCCAGGTGAGTGTGACAACTCAAGGGAGAGGCAAGGGAGGGATAGAAATTATTTACCATAGAATT
>NW_020252572.1:0-1459 GCF_003255815.1 Theropithecus gelada | reverse complement strand
CTCAGCATTAGACAGATTTTCCAGACAGAAAATTAACAATGAAATCTTAGATGAAATCTACATGACAGACCAAATGGACGTAATGGATATTGATGGAACATTTCACTCAATGGCTACAGAGTACCCAACCTTTTCCTAAGCACGTGGATCATTCCCAAGGATAGACCATCCACTAGACCACAAAATTCGTCATTTTTTAAAATTGAAAATATGTAAGTATAAGATAATACATTTCCAAATACTGGCTGATACATAAATAGCAAAAATAATACAGGATTTTCTTATTTAAGTCTCTGATAATTTTGAACAAACATTTAATTTACTTCATTTTATATTTTATTTTAAGTTCAGGGGTATATGTGCAGGATGTGCAGTTTTACATAAGTAAACGTGTGCCTTGAGGGTTTGTTGTACAGATTAGTTCATCACCCCGGTATTAAGCCTAGTGTCCATTAGTTATTTTTCCTGGTCATCTCTCTCCTCCCACTCTCTGCCCTCTGTTAGGCCCAGTGTGCCTTGTTCCCCTCTCTGTTCCATGTGTTCTCATCATTTAGCTCCCACTTATAAGTGAGAAAATGCATTATTTGGTTTTCTGCACCAGCATTAGTTTGCTAAGTGTAATGGCCTCCAGCTCCATCCTTGCCCCTGCAAAGGACATGATCTCATTTGGTTTTATGGCTACGTAATATTCCATAGTGTATATGTACCACATTTTATTGCTTTTTTGAATTTTTTTAAATTTTTTTGAGACACAGTCTCATTCTGTCACCAGGCTGGAGTGCAGTGGTGTGATCTCGGCACCAAGAAGAGGATCCTCCAGGGATCCTGGTCAAGTAGATAATTGATTTTTTAAATAAAGTGTCTTTAATGAATGGAAACATGGTATATGCAATGTGGAAAATTACTTTAATCTTTGTTGCGTGCATCTCATGACATCCCTACACTTACCAAGTAAGTTATTATTTTATACAATCTGCATTTGATCCTGGGGTTAATGAACTTTTTAAATTGTATTTATTTAGATTTATGTTTTCCATCACAAAATTACGTGCTTAGACAAATTGTGTCATGTCTCAACCATTGCATATCAATAAAAATAGTTTTAGTTTTGTTAAACAGTGTCTTTTAAACTTATTTTATACCCACTCTCTAAATGCCTAGAATATCTTCTATACATTTCCTTGACTATAGTTTTGGCTCTTACAGAATTTCAAATAAATCAAATTATACAGTGTCATTGAAATAACTTCACTGAAGAATGTGGGAAATGAAATCGCTGACCTAAAGAATTTTGAAAATGAGGAAATTCTATAAGTTTAAAGTGTAAAGACACTGCACATAAGGACTATATTCTAGTAGATAAACATGTTCCCACAAGGATACAGCTTTACATTTCTGATACTACTGCGCATGTGTCCTGAAATTGTGCAGCTAAGTGGGATGGGGATCCTCACTTTGC
>NW_020252571.1:719-1459 GCF_003255815.1 Theropithecus gelada | reverse complement strand
GAGTGTTCTGTTAATTCCTCTCACAGAGTTACATCTGTATTTCGTGGATCTCTTTGCTAGCCTTATTTCTGTGGAATCTGAGAACACATATTTTGGATCCCTTTGAAGACTATATGTCCAAAGGAAATATCCTGTGATAACAAAGATAAAGAAGCTTTCTGAGAAACTACTTTTGTTTTGTGAAATCATCTCACACAGTTACAGCTTTCCTCTCAAGAAGCATTTCGCTAAGACAGTTCTTGTGGAATTGGCAAAGTCATATTTGGAAGCCCATAAAGGGCTATGGTGAAAAAGGAAATACCCTCATATGAAATCTGCAAAGAAGCTTTCTGAGAAACTGCTGAGTGTTCTGTTAATTCACCTCACAGAGTTACATCTGTATTTCGTGGATCTCTTTCCTAGACTTATTTCTGTGGAATCTGAGAACAGATATATCGGATCCCTTTGAACACTATAGGGCCAAAGGAAATATCCTCCGATAACAAAGAGAAAGAAGCTTTCTGAGAAACTTGTTTGTGTTCTGTGAAATCATCTCACAGAATTACAGCTTTCCCCTCAAGAAGCCTTTCGCTAAAACAGTTCTTGTGGAATTGGCAAAATCATATTTGGAAGCCCTAAGAGGGCTATGGTGAAAAAGGAAATATCCTCAGATGAAATCTGGAAAGAAGCTTTCTGAGAAACTGCTGAGTGTTCTGTTAATTCATCTCACAGAGTTACATCTGTATTTCGTGGATCTCTTT
>NW_020252571.1:0-714 GCF_003255815.1 Theropithecus gelada | reverse complement strand
TGTTCTGTTAATTCATCTCACAGAGTTACATCTGTATTTCGTGGATCTCTTTGCTAGCCTTATTTCTGTGGAATCTGAGAACAGATATTTCGGATCCCTTAGAAGACTATAGGGCTAAAGGAAATATCCTCCGATAACAAAGAGAAAGAAGCTTTCTGAGAAACTTCTTTTGTTCTGTGAAATCACCTCACAGAGTTACAGCCTTCCCCTCAAGAAGCCTTTCGCTAAGACAATTCTTGTGGAATTGGCAATGTGATATTTGGAAGCCCATAGAGGGCTATCGTGAAAAAGGAAATATCCTCAGATGAAATCTGGAAAGAAGCTTTCTGAGAAACTGCTGAGTGTCCTGTTAATTCCTCTCAGAGAGTTACATCTGTATTTCGTGGATCTCTTTGCTAGCCTTATTTCTGTGGAATTTGAGAACAGATATTTCGGATCCCTTAGAAGACTATAGGGCCAAACGAAGTATCCTCCTATAACAAAGAGAAAGAAGCTTTCTCAGAAACTTCTTTGTGTTCTTTTAAATCATCTCACAGAGTTACAGCTTTAGGCTCAAGAAGCCTTTCGCTAAGACAGTTCTTGTGGAATTGGCAAAATGATATTTGGAAGCCCTTAGATGGCTGCGGTGAAAAAGGAAATATCCTCAGATGAAATCTGGAAAGAAGCTTTCTGAGAAACTGCTGAGTGTTCTGTTAATTCATGTCACAGAGTTAC
>NW_020252570.1:0-1459 GCF_003255815.1 Theropithecus gelada | reverse complement strand
GATATTGATTCTTCCTATCCATGAGCATGCTATGTTCTTCCATTTGTTTGTGTCCTCTTTTATTTCACTGAGCAGTGGTTTGTAGTTCTCCTTGAAGAGGTCCTTTACATCCCTTGTAAGTTGGATTTCTAAGGATTTTATTCTCTTTGAAGCAATTGTGAATGGAAGTTCATTCATGATTTGGCTCTCTGTTTGTCTGTTACTGGTGTATAAGATGTTTGTGATTTTTGCACATTAATTTTGTATCCTGAGACTTTGCTGAAGTTGCTTATCAGCTTAAGGAGATTTTGGGCTGAGACAATGGGGTTTTCTAAATATACAATCATGTCATCTGCAAACAGGGACAATTTGACTTCTTCTTTTCCTAACTGAATACCCTTGATTTCTTTCTATTGCCTGATTGCCCTAGCCAGAACTTCCAACACTATGTTGAATAGGAGTGGTGAGAGAGGGCATCCCTGTCTTGTGCCAGTTTTCAAAGGGAATTTTTCCAGTTTTTGCCCATTCAGTATGATATTGGCTGTGGGTTTGTCATAAATAGCTCTTATTATTTTGAGGTACGTTCCACCAATACCGAATTTATTGAGCGTTTTTAGCATGAAAGGCTGTTGAATTTTGTCAAAAGCCTTTTCTGCATCTATTGAGATAATCATGTGGTTCTGGTCTTTTGTTCTGTTTATATGCTGGATTATGTTTATTGATTTGCGAATGTTGAGCCAGCCTTGCATCCCAGGGATGAAGCCCACTTGATCATGGTGGATAAGCTTTTTGATGTGTTGCTGAATCCGGTTTGCCAGTATTTTATTGAGGATTTTTGCATCGATGTTCATCAGGGATATTGGTCTAAAATTCTCTTTTTTTGTTGTGTCTCTGCCAAGCTTTGGTATCAGGATGATGTTGGCCTCATAAAATGAGTTAGGGATGATTCCCTCTTTTTCTATTGATTGGAATAGTTTCAGAAGGCATGGTACCAACTCCTCCTTGTACTTCTGGTAGAATTCAGCTGTGAATCCATCTGGTCCTGGACTTTTTTTGGTTGGTAGGCTATTAATTATTGCCTCAATTTCAGAGCCTGCTATTGGTCTATTCAGGGATTCAACTTCTTCCTGGTTTAGTCTTGGAAGAGTGTAATTGTCCAGGAAATTATCCATTTCTTCTAGATTTTCTAGTTTATTTGCATAGAGGTGTTTATAGTATTCTCTGATGGTATTTTGTATTTCTGTGGGGTCGGTGGTGATATCCCCTTTATCATTTTTAATTGTGTCAATTTGATTCTTCTCTGTTTTCTTCTTTATTAGTCTTGCTAGTGGTCTGTCAATTTTGTTGATCTTTTCAAAAAACCAACTCCTGGATTCATTGATTTTTTGGAGGGTTTTTTGTGTCTCTATCTCCTTCAGTTCTGCTCTGATCTTAGTTATTTCTTGCCTTCTGCTAGCTTTCGAATGTGTTTGCTCTTGCT
>NW_020252569.1:0-1459 GCF_003255815.1 Theropithecus gelada | reverse complement strand
CACAAGAACTGTCTTAGCGAAAGGCTTCTTCATGGAAAAGCTGTAACACTGTGAGATGATTTCACAGAACACAAAGAAGTTTCTCAGAAAGCTTCTTTCTCATTGTTATCGGAGGATATTTACTTTGGCCCTATAGTCTTCAAAGGGATCCGAAATATCTGTTCTCAGATTCCACAGAAATAAGTCTAGCAAAGAGATCCACGAAATACTGATGTAACACTGTGAGATGAATTAACAAAACAGTAAGCAGTTTCTCAGAAACCTTCTTTCCAGATTTCTTCTGAGGATATTTCCTTTTTCACCATAGCCCTCTATGGGCTATCAAATATCACTTTACCAATTCAACAATAACTGTCTTAGCGAAAGGCTTCCTGAGCGGAAAGCTGTAACTCTGTGAGATGATTTGACAGAACACAAAGAATTTTCTCAGAAAGCTTCTTTCTCTTTGTTATCGGAGGATATTTCCTTTGGCTCTATAGTCTTCAAATGGATCCGAAATATCTGTTCTCAGATTCCACAGAACTAAGGCTAGCAAAGAGATCCACGAAATACAGATGTAACTCTGTGAGTGGAACTAACAGAACACAGTGCAGTTTTTCAGAAGGCTTCTTTTCAGATTTCATCTGCGGATATTTCCTCTTTCACCATAGCCCTCTATGGGCTTCCAAATATAACTTTTCCAATTCCACAAGAACTGTCTTAGCGAAAGGCTTCTGAAGGGGAAAGCTGTAACTCTGTGAGATGATTTCACAAAACACAAAGAAGTTTCTCAGAAAGCTTCTTTCTCTTTGTTATCGGAGGATATTTCCTTTGGCCCTATAGTCTCCAAAGGGATCGGATATATCTGTTTTCGAATCCACAGAAAAAAGGTTAGCAAAGAAATCCACGAAACACAGATGTAACTCTGTGAGATGAATTAACAGAACACTAAGCAGTTTCTCAGAACGATTCTTTCCAGATTTCATCTGAGGATGTTTCCTTTTTCACCATTGCCCTCTACGGGCTTCCAAATATCACTTTTCCAATTCCGCAAGAACTGTCTTACGGAAAGGCTTCTTGAGGGGAAAGCTGTAACTCTGTGAGATGATTTCACAGAACACAAAGAATTTTCTCAGAAAGCTTCTTTCTCTTTGTTATCGGAGGATATTTCCTTTGGCCCTATAGTCTTCAAAGGGATCCGAAATATCTATTCTCTGCTTCCACAGATATCAGGCTAGCAATGAGATCCCCGAAATACAGATGTAACTCTGTGAGATGAATTAACAGAACACTAAGCACTTTCTCAGAAATCTTCTTTCCAGATTTCCTCTGAGGATATTTCCTTTTTCACCACGACCATCTATGGGCTTCCAAATATCACTTTGCCAATTCCACAAGAACTGTCTTAGCGAAAGGCTTCCTGAACGGAAAGTTGTAACTCTGTGCGATGATTTCACAGAACACAAAGAAGTTTCTCAGA
>NW_020252568.1:0-1459 GCF_003255815.1 Theropithecus gelada | reverse complement strand
GCTAAGACAGTTCTTGTGGAATTGGCAAAGTGATATTTGGAAGCCCAAAGAGGGATACGGTGAAAAAGGAAATATCATCAGATGAAATCTGGAAAGAAGCTTTCTGGGAAACTGCTGAGTGTTCTGTTAATTCATCTCACAGAGTTACATCTGTGTTTCGTGGATCTCTTTGCTAGCCTTATGTCTCTGGAATCTGAGAAGAGATATTTCGGATCCCTTTGAAGACTATAGGGCCAAAGGAATATCCTCCGATAACAAAGAGAAAGAAGCTTTTTGAGAACTTCTTTGTGTTCTGTGAAATCATCTCACAGAGTTACAGCTTTCCCCTGAAGAAGCCTTTCGCTAAGACAGTTCTTGTGGAACTCGCAAAGTGATATTTGGAAGCCCATAGAGGGCTATGGTGAAAATGGAAATATTCTCAGATGAAATCTGGAAAGAAGCTTTCTGAGAAACTGCTTAGTTTTCTGTTAATTCATCTCACAGAGTTAGATCTGTATTTCGTGGATCTCATTGCTAGCCTTATTTCTGTGGAATCTGAGAACAGATATTTCGGATCCCTCTGAAGACTGTAGGGCCAAAGGAAATATCCTCCGATAACAAAGAGAAAGAAGCTTTCTGAGAAACTTCTTTGTGTCCTGTGGAATCATCTCACAGGGTTACAGCTTTCCCCTCAAGAAACCTTTCGCGAAGTCAGTTCTTGTGGAATTAGCAAAGTGATATTTGGAAGCACATAGAGGGCTATGGTGAAAAAGGAAATATCCTCAAATGAAATCTGGAAAGAAGCTTTCTGAGAAACTGCTTATTGTTCTGTTAATTCTTCTCACAGAGTTACATCGGTATTTCATGGATCTCTTTGCTAGCCTTATTTCTGTGGAATCTGAGAACAGATATTTCCGATCCCTTTGAAGACTCTAGGGCCAAAGGAAATATCCTCCGATAACAAAGAGAGAGAAGCTTTCTGAGAAACTTCCTTGTGTTTTCTGAAATCATCTCACAGAGTTACAGCTTTCCCGTCCAGAAGGCTTTCGCTAAGACAGTTCTTGTGGAATTGTCAAAGTGATATTTGGAAGCCGAGAGAGGGCTATGCTGAAAAGGGAAATATCCTCAGATGATATCTGGAAAGAAGCCCTCTGAGAAACTGCCTAGTGTTCTCTTAATTCATCTCACAGAGTTACATCTGTATTTCGTGGATCTCTTTGCTAGGATTATTTCTGTGGAATCTGAGAACAGATATTTCGGATCCGTTTGAAGACTATAGGGCCAAAGGAAATATCCTCCAATAACAATGAGTAAGAAGCTTTCTGAGAAATTTTTTGTGTTGTGAGAAATCATCTCACAGAGTTACAGCTTTCCCGTCCAGAAGTCTTTCGCTAAGACAGTTCTTGTGGAGTTGGCAAAGTGATATTTGGATGCCCATAGAGGGCTACGGTGAAAAAGGAAATATCCTCAGATGAAATCT
>NW_020252567.1:1255-1575 GCF_003255815.1 Theropithecus gelada | reverse complement strand
CACACGACGACATATGCACCATATACACTACACGCACCACACACATCACACTTACCACACACACTCCTTATGCCACATACACACACCACACATCACACTCCCACCACACACACTATACACGCCACACATCACACACACTATACACACACCACACATCACACTCCCATCACACACACTATACACGCACCACACATCACACTCCCACCACACACACTATACACGCCACACATCACACACACTATACACACACCACACATCACACTCCCATCACACACACTATACACGCCACACACATCACACTTCCATCACACACACTATAC
>NW_020252567.1:390-1190 GCF_003255815.1 Theropithecus gelada | reverse complement strand
ACACACATCACACACCACACACACTATACACGCCACACACACATACAACACATACCATATGCACCATATACACTACATGCACCACACACATCACACTCACCACACACACCACACATACACACACCTTACATACCACACACTCATCACACACACCACATGCATCACACACGCTACACACACCATACACACACCCCTCATGTACCATACACTATACACAACACACACACTGCCCCCCATACCACACACATATACTACCCAGACACCCCAGAACACCATACACCACACACACACACCATACGCACATCACACACGCCACATACTACACACTACACACACCACACACCAGACACGTCACACATCAGACACATCACACACTCACCGTACCCCACACACTACACACACCACACACATCACACACACGACACACTACACACTACACACACCACACACACTCACTGTCCCCACACCACACATATACTTCCCACACTCTACACACATTCACATACCACACACCACATTCACCACCCCCTACCACAAACACCCCAGAAACACACACCACACACTACACACACACAGCACACACTCCTTATACATACACCACACACTACACACACACACACCACTCTCATAGTGCACAGCACACCATACATCACCCACTCACCACATGCACATCTCATACCACACACACTCCTTATGCCACATACACACACCACACATCACACTCCCATCACACACACTATACACACACCACACATCACACTCCCATCACACACCACACACACTATACACGCCACACACAC
>NW_020252567.1:0-290 GCF_003255815.1 Theropithecus gelada | reverse complement strand
CACACGACGACATATGCACCATATACACTACACGCACCACACACATCACACTTACCACACACACTCCTTATGCCACATACACACACCACACATCACACTCCCACCACACACACTATACACGCCACACATCACACACACTATACACACACCACACATCACACTCCCATCACACACACTATACACGCACCACACATCACACTCCCACCACACACACTATACACGCCACACATCACACACACTATACACACACCACACATCACACTCCCATCACACACACTATACACGCCACA
>NW_020252566.1:0-7776 GCF_003255815.1 Theropithecus gelada | reverse complement strand
GCGATATGTGGTGGGATGGGAGGATGGGATGTGTTTGTACTGGGCTTGTTTGTTTAGAGCCCGGGGCTGAGGAATGTGCCCGGCTCCTTTCATTCCCCCCTTCTTTTCAGGTATCTCTAGAGCCAATCTTGGGTCTTATAAGTCTGATTCTGTTTCAGCGTTTACAGGTTGGTATTGGGCTCTGAGGACCATGAGTTGTACAGTGTCAAGCCTTTCTCTAACGAACCGCAAATTTCTGTTAACAACACAAGGTCCTACGGTAAGCAGAAATAGTAGACTCAGCAGGGGTCCAAGGAAGGGGGCTAACAGAGAAAACATAGATGAGTTCCACCATTGGTCTGCAGCTGAAGCAAACTGCCATGTTCTTACTTCTGTGCTTAACTTGCATAACTGTTGGACCTGGTCCTCCACAAGTCCTGATTCATTTATGTAGAAACAACAGTCTTCCTTTAGAAACATACACGTACCCCCTTTTTCAGCAGTGAGTAGGTCTAAGGCCCTCCGGTTCTGCAAGGTTACCTGTGCTAGGGACGTGAGCTGCCGCTGGAGGGAGGCAAGGGACTCAGCTGACTCCTCCATAGCAACGGCAAATTGTTGGTACAGCTTGTTACTTTCTATGAGGGTGTGACCTAGGGCTCCCCCCGCCAGTCCGGCCACCATGAAGGATGCGGTGAGGGAGATTCCTGCAATGAGGGGGAGAAATATGGCTCGTGCAGGTCTCGGTCTAGGGACTGGGTGAATAACAGCACTAGTCCAGTTACCGGTATACCCTAGGAACTCGCCGGCAGTAAGTAGAGTCAACCGGGGAACTAATGTGACAGGAAGACACAGTAGGTTGGTAACAGAGGGGCTTGATAGGTTTTTAGATAATGTTCCATTACACCAGAAGAATATGCCTGACGGAGCCCTTAAGGTGATATTAGGGGGCATTGCAGTGATGCTGCAGAGGCTGGAATTAGTTCCTGAGAAACAGTAGGGAAACTTTTCTTGACTGGGGTTTAGGTATAGTGGCACGTTAGGGATAGGGGCATATGAGAGGTTTCGGTGGTTGTTAGCTTGGGCAGAGGTAGAGGATCCCCATGGCAGGGGGACAGCGGTTAGCGGTGGACGCCCTAGAGTGGCACACAGAAAGCAGCCAGCCAGGCTGTGAAGTCCTGTAAGGTTAGCAAGTTCTAATCCTTCTTGCAATAATTTTAACCAGGAAAAAGGACGTAAATCTTGTGTCAGGCGGTTTTCTTGTCGCTGGATATTTCCATGGACCAGGGGCCGTACCTGCACTAGACCCCGCCACAGATAGAGGTGACTGCTAGGCCATGTGGAGGCGGAGGAGTAGTATACACGCCCGTGTTGAGGCGTGGTCCAGCGGGAGTTCCAGGGGTCTCTAACTACCCATGTGTATGAAAAATCTCCATCTCGTCTACGATGGAAGGACCATCTGGGATCTATCTGTTCTTTCCCGCCCCACCATTGGAATTTATGGACGTTACAATAGTTATAAGGGCAGCCGGCACTTTGGTGCCACCCATAGTGCTTACAATTGTATTTAGTCTGATCATACTCGAAGCATATCATTGGTGCCACTGGTTTGGCTATTGGGAAGTCGGTAAAATTTAGTAAAATTGGGCTATTGCACCCTGAGGAGGGGCAATCTGCACTGGCCACTAATTTCTTGGGCTTATGAGGTTGCCCAGGGTGGGTTTGGTTTTCATAAAGCCAGAATCTCCAGACAAAGGGATTAGGAGGTGGCTTTATGTTTTCCCCAGCGGCCACTAGGGCGACTAACGTTATAGAGTCAGACTACCTAACTGCATGTTTGCAATGAGCTATGCTGTCGGCGCAGGGTGAGTTTTAAGGGGTTGTTCTTAGCTCTGTCCACAGTCCACGTGTCCGGTGCTTCAGCCGCCATCGTGATTGGCCCCAGAAGGTCGGAGGTTGGGTCCACTGGCTTGACGTGGGTGTAGTGGATCCACGACGCAATGCCTTCTACCTTCAGGGTGGTGGGTGTGGTCAGGAGTACTTGGAGTGGTCCTTTCCACCTGGGCTCTAGGGTCTCTTGTCGGTGTCGCTTAACCAGGACCCAGTCTCCCGGCTGGTATGGATGGGATGTCGGTGGGGGACTGGTCTCATATAGCTCCTTCAGCTTGGGCCAGATTTCTTGGTGAATTTTCTGTAAGGCTTGTAGGGAAAATAAGAATTCAGAGACATTTTCTGTTTCAGACTTAAGCAGATCATCTTTTAAGCTAGGAACCAGGGGTGGAGGTCTGCCATACATGATTTTGTAAGGGGTAAGGCCCAGTCTGTAAGGGGTATTACGGGCCCGGAACAGAGCATAGGGGAGAAGGACCACCCAATTAGCGCCAGTCTCCATAGTCAATTTAGTTAAGGTCTCTTTTAAGGTCCGATTCATCCTTTCTACCTGTCCTGGGGCCTGTAAGTGCAATGTAGTTTCCAATTTGCCCCAAGGATGGAAGCCAAATCCTGACTTACCTTAGCGATGAAAGCGGGCCCGTTATCTGACCCTATCCGGATGGGGAAGCCATACCTGGGAAGGATATCTTCCAGAATTTTCTTTGCTACGACCTGAGCAGTTTCTCTTTTGGTTGGGAATGCTTCAGTCCACCCTGAAAAAGTATCTACAAAGAAAAGTAAGTACCGGTACCCGTACTTTCCTGGCTTTATTTCAGTAAAATCTACTTCCCAGTAGATACCGGGCCTGGTTCCCCTGAGCCTTGTTCCTGTTGCAGCTTGAGATTGGGGGTATGCGTTGTTAAGCTGGCAGACTTTGCAACTTGTCACGATACTGCTGGCCGTCTCAGCTATATGTCTGATTTTGAGCTTGGAGCGTCTGATCAGGTCTATCATCCGCTGGGCACCCAGGTGGGTGGTTCGGTGGATGTGTTCTAACACCTGTTGTCCTAATTTTTCTGGTAGGATGGTTTGGTCATTAGTATCAGTCCACCACCCATTCTGGATTTGTTTCAGGGGAAGTTTGTCAATCCACTGGAGATCTTGTTCTGAATATTCAGGGAAATATGGCAAGTCCCTGGGGCCCGGGTCAGGGAGCTGGAGTGCAAGGAGTTGGCTGGGAGCCTTCGCCACATTCCTTGCAGTTTGGTCTGCCAGAAAGTTGCCTTGAGCAGTTGGAGTAGTTGGTTTCTGATGCCCTGGGCAATGCACAATGGCTAACTTTTCTGGCCTCCATAGGGCTGTTAGCAGGGCTAGGATCTCTTGCTTGTTTTTTATCTCTTTTCCTTCAGCCGTCAGTAACCCTCGCTCCCTGTAAATGGCCCCATGTATATGCGCCGTTGCAAAAGCATATCGGCTGTCTGTATATACTGTCAGCTTCTTCCCCGCCCCTAAGGTAAGAGCTTGGGTGAGCGCTATCAGTTCGGCCTTCTGGGCCGATGTCCCCGGGGGCAGGGGTTCCGCCCAGATTACCTCAGTCTCTGAAGTCACTGCCGCTCCAGCGTACCTCTGGCCCTGATGCATGAAGCTGCTCCCATCAGTGAACCAGACGAGGTCGGCGTCAGGAAGTGGGCGGTCCTGCAGGTCTTCTCGAACTCTGTGCAGCTGAGCTAGTATCTCGGTGCAGTCATGGAGTGGGGCGTCCAGGTCCGGGTTGGGCAGCAGCGAGGCAGGGTTTAAGGTCGTTGGGGGCAGGAAAGTTATCCTGAGAGGATTTAGTAGTAGTCCTTGGTAGTGGGTGAGCCAGGCGTTACTCCCCCATCGATTAGGTGGCTGTTTGAGTACACCTTCAATGGCATGTGGAGTAACGACCCGCAATTCTTGTCCCATGACAAGTTTATCAGCATCTTGCACCATCAGAGCTGTGGCCGCAATCATTTGGAGACAAGGGGGCCACCCGGCCGCCACTGGGTCTAACTTCTTTGACAGGTAGGCAACTGGCCTCTGCCAGGGGCCTAAGTTCTGAGTTATTACTGCCTGGGCGACACCCTTATTCTCGTCCACGTATAAGTGCAAGGGCTTGGTAACATCAGGTAGTCCCAGTGCAGGCGCAGAGAGTAGGGTGGTTTTAATCTGTTGGAAAGCTGACTCGGCTTCGTCTGTCCAATTAAATGGCTGCTGCCCCCGGGTTGCCTGATACAAGGGTTTAGCCAGTTCTGCGAACCCAGGTATCCATAGTCTGCAAAATCCCGCCGACCCCAGGAATTCCCTCACTTGTCGGGTGGATTCTGGCCTGGGGATCTGCAGAACAGTTTGTTTCCGGGCGTCTGTTAACCAGCGCTGCCCTTCTTTAAGCAGGTACCCTAGATATGTTACCTCTGGCTTACAGATTTGAGCTTTCTTTGCTGAGGCTCGGTAGCCTAGATTTCCCAGAGCTTGTAAGAGACCCTTGGTCCCTTGGATGCAAGCTTCTTGGGTCTCAGCAGCAATTAGGAGGTCATCAACATACTGTAGTAAAGTTATTTCAGGGTGTTTACGTTGGTACTCACCCAGGTCTTCATGGAGGGCCTCATCGAACAGGGTAGGAGAGTTTTTGAATCCCTGCGGCAGCCTGGTCTATGTCAGTTGGCCACTTATGCCCCTATCAGGGTCATTCCACTTGAAGGCGAAGAGCTTTTGGCTCTGAGGGGCTAAAGGCAAACTGAAGAAAGCATCTTTCAAATCTAAAACAGTGTACCATTGATGTTTAGGGTTTAAGGTACTCAGGAGGGTATACGGGTTAGGCACAGTTGGATGTATGTCTACAACCCTCTTATTGATGTCTCTTAAGTCTTGTACAGGTCTGTATTCTCCACTATTAGGTTTTTGTACCGGCAACAATGGAGTATTCCAGGGCGAGTGACATGGGCGAAGGACCCCTTGGTCAAGGAGCCGGCGGATATGCGGGGCAATTCCTTTCTTGGCCTCTAGGGGCATCGGGTATTGGCGTACCTGCATGGGGTCTGTCCCAGGCTTAAGTTCAACAAACAAGGCAGGATGGTGTTTTGCTAGTCCTAAGCCCCCCGTTTCCGCCCAAGCTTCTGGATATTGCTGGAGCCAGGTTGCTATGTCCTGGTCAGGGGCCGCTCGCTCCTGGTGGAGCCGGTACTCATCTTCTAGGGTTATAGTCAGGATGGACACGGGCCGATTGTGGGAGTTGGTCACGACTGGCCCCTCAGGGAGGAAATGGATCTGTGCTCCCATTTTAGTTAGCAGGTCTCTCCCTAATAGGGGACAGGGGCTCTCAGGGATGACCAGGAAAGAATGGGTTATATTCTTGGCTCCGAGGTTTACTGTTCTTTGTGTTGTCCATGGGTATTTCTTAACTCCTGTGGCCCCTTGTACCCACGAGGACTTGGAGGATAATTTCCCATTAGTTTTAACTAAGACTGAGTGCTGTGCTCCCATATCGACCAAGAACTGGACTGGGGACCCCTCCACTTGCAAAGTTACCCTAGGTTCGGGGAGGGGGTCCGAACCCCGTCTTCCCTAGTCTTCGTCTTGAGTGACTAGTATGGGTGTAGACCTAGGGGGTCCCTGTCCTCATTGTTTCTTTTTGAGGCAGTCTCTTACCCAGTGGCCAGCCTCCTTACAGTAGGCACATTGGTCTTTGCTCAGATTATCATGCCTGGGGGGCCGCCTAGGTTGGGTGTACTCTGGCTGTAGATGCTCTTTCTGTACCACTGCTGCCAGGACCTTGGTCATTTTTTCAGTGGCCTTAAATTGCCTTTCTTCTGGAGCATCTCTGTTATTGTAAACCCACTGGGCTATCTGAAGGAGGTCCTGAATCCGCTTTCCCTCCAAGTCTTCTAATTTCTGGAGTTTCCTTTTAATATCTGGGGCTGCCTGATTTACGAAAGACATTACAACAGCTGCCTGACTTCCTGGAGCCTCTGGATCTATGGGGGTGTACTGTCTAAAAGCTTCCATTAATCTTTCTAAGTAGGTGGCTGGGCTCTCTGTCTTTCCCTGCAGAATAGAATATACTTTAGCCAAATTAGTGGGCTTGCGAGCAGCTGCCCGGAGACCCGCCATTAGAGTCTAGCGATAAAGGTGTAGCCGTCCCCTACCTTCTGCCGTGTTGTAGTCCCACGCCGGCCTGGTCAGAGGAAAGGTCGCGTTTATGAGGTCAGGGTTGGCAGTCGGTTGACCGTCGTCCCCCGGGACCAGCTTTCTAGCTTCTACCTGTATTCTCTCTCGCTCCTCTGTGGTGAACAAGATTCGGAGGAGCTGCTGACAATCATCCCAAGTGGGCTGGTGGGTGAACATGACACTATCCAGTAAAGCCAGTAAATCTTTGGGGTTGTCTGAAAACCGAGCACTCTGAGTCTTCCAGTTATACAGATCACTGGTGGAGAATGGCCAGTACTGGAGCCTGGGGATTCCTGTGTCATCTGGGGGTCCTATTTCCTGAAGGGGTAAGGCCACCGTGGAGTCAGGCGGCTGGGGAGGGCTAGCCCGCGAAGTGCGCCCTCGCGTCCGCCCCGCCAGCCCTTCAAAGTTACTTTCCCTTTCAGCGGGCCCGTGTGTGCCGGCCGCCTCCCCTCCGCCTGATCCCTCCCGCGGCTCAGCCCGGGGGGTGGGTCTGGGTGCGTCGGCCCCCTCCCCTCGGCCTGCTCCCTCCCACGGCTCAGCCCGGGGGGCTAGGGCCTGGGGCCCGGAGGGATACAGAGGGGGTTCTGTGAACAGTGGGTCCCTGCTATCAGGTAGAACAGGATGGGGGGGCAGTTGGTTGCTTGGATTTTAGTGGTCGAGCAACCAGTGCCTTACAGGGTTCAGGGGCTATTCGGAAAGGGGACAGCCAAGGAGGCGGGTTTTCAACAAGGTCCTGCCATATGAGGATATATGGGATTTGATCTAAGTGGCCCGCACGCCCAGGTAGGAAAATCTTGGACTTTACCTTAGTGATGACAGCAGGTCGGAACGTCCCTTCGGGTGGCCACCCTACATCAAAGGCAGGCCATTCGGAGCGACACAGAGTAATTAGCTTTCCTTTCCTGATTTCTATACCAAGATCATGGCTCCTTGCTCTAACGTCTTTGAAATTACTTGTAAGGAGAGATAGAGGAGTGCTCTGGGTATTACCCATCCTGTAATAATTTGTAGTCTCTTCCTGTAAAGGAATGTGGGTTAGAATCCCTGTAAAGGAAATCTGATCTGACTTATTAATGATATCTAGTCGCAGGCGCGCTTTGGCAGCCCGGGTCAGAGACAGCTGCTGCCTAGATCGCAGACGCGCTCTGGCAACCCAGATCGGAGACGGCTGCTGCCCAGACCGCAAACGCGCTCCGGCAGTTCAGATCGCAAGTGCGCACCGGAAGCCCAGGTCAGAGTTAGCTGCTTGGATCGCGATCGCGCTCGGGCAGCCCAGATCAGAGACAGCTGCTGCCCAAACCGCAAACGCGCTCGGGGCAGTTCAGATCGCAAGCGCGCACCGGAAGCCCGGGTCAGAGTTAGCTGCTCGGGTCATGATCGTGCTCGGGCAGCCCAGATCAGAGACAGCTGCTGCCCAAACTGCAAATGCGCTCGGGGCAGTTCAGATTGCAGTTTAGATCAGACGAGAGCCAGGGGACGTCTCCCATTGGTCTCCGCTGGCTGTCGTATAGCGCGTCCGCCAGGACTGTGCCAGCTCCAGTTTCAGACCTCACAAGTCACAGATTCAGATTCAGAACAGACACAGACAGACAAACGGAGACGAGCCAGCTCACCTATCAGTAGATCGATTCTAGCAGATCTGTTGACCAGGGGTCTGGTGGGCTTGGGGAATCCCAGACGGGCCCCCAGATGTTATACCCAGACCGTTTGTTCCCCAAAGAAGACCACCAGAGTCCA
>NW_020252565.1:649-1459 GCF_003255815.1 Theropithecus gelada | reverse complement strand
GGCCGTTCCCCGTGATGAATGAGCCGGGCCTAACGAGGCCCCTGGGAGGCAGGAGCGGAGCCCGGCGGAGCTGCCGAAAGGCAGGAGGAGCTCTGGCCTGGGGAGGCCGCAGTCAGGCGAGAGCTGGGCGTGGAGAGTCCGCTGGGAGGCAGAGGCTGGGCCTGTGCAGGCGTTCGGGAGGCAGGAGGCTGGGCCTGGCGAGGCCGACTGGAGGTCAAGTCCTGGGCCTGAGGAGGCCGCCCAGAGGCGTGAGCGGGGCTGGGCCTCAAGAGGCCAGTGGCAGGCAGGAGGAGCTGGGCTTGGAGAGGCTGACCTGAGGAAGTCTGGCAGCTGGGGAGGCCGCGGAGAGGCAGGAGGTGGGCCGGCGGAGGCCGACTCGGCGACGAGTTGGGCCCGCAGGGGCCGCCGGGAGTAGGAGCGAGCCCTGGAGAGGCCGAGACTCGAGGCCAGCGTGGGCCTGCAGAGGCCGCCGGCAGGAGGAGCCGGGCCTGGAGAGGCTGGCTGGAGGAAGTCTGGGGCGTGGAGACGCCGTCGGAGGGTAGGAGCCGGGCCCGGAGAGGCCACCGTGGGGCCCGGCTTCAGGACGTTTGGGGCCTACAAAGGCCGCGGAGCGGGAGCTGGGCCGGAGCCGAGTCCAAAGAGGTTGTCGTGAGGCCGGGGCTGGGCCCGCGGCCGCAGCTGGGAGCAGGAGGAGCTGGGCCTGGACGGGAGGCCGGGATGCCGCAACGGGGCCTGGAGGGGCCGGCCTGAGGAAGTTCGGGGTCTGGAGAGGCCGCCAAAAGGCACAGGCTGGGCCTGGAAAGGCCGTTC
>NW_020252565.1:0-579 GCF_003255815.1 Theropithecus gelada | reverse complement strand
GGGAGCAGGAGCGAGCCCTGGAGAGGCCGAGACTCGAGGCCAGCGTGGGCACGCAGAGGCCGCCGGCAGGAGGAGCCGGGCCTGGAGAGGCTGGCTGGAGGAAGTCTGGGGCGTGGAGACGCCGTCGGAGGGCAGGAGCCGGGCCCGGAGAGGCCACCGTGGGGCCCGGCTTCAGGACGTTTCGGGCCTAGAAAGGCCGCGGAGCGGGAGCTGGGCCGGAGCCGAGTCCAAAGAGGTTGTCGTGAGGCCGGGGCTGGGCCCGCGGCCGCAGCTGGGAGCAGGAGGAGCTGGGCCTTGACGGGAGGCCGGGAGGCCGCAACTGGGCCTGGAGGGGCCGGCCTGAGGAAGTTCGGGGCCTGGAGAGGCCGCCAAAAGGCACAGGCTGGGCCTGGAAAGGCCGTTCCCCATGACGAATCAGCCGGGCCTAACGAGGCCACTGGGAGGCAGGAGCGGGGCCTGGCGGAGCTGCCGAAAGGCAGGAGGAGCTCTGGCCTGGGGAGGCCGCAGTGAGGCCAGAGCTGGGCGTGGAGAGTCCGCTGGGAGCCAGAGGCTGGGCCTGTGCAGGCCTTCGGGAGGCAG
>NW_020252564.1:0-1459 GCF_003255815.1 Theropithecus gelada | reverse complement strand
GAAATACCGATGTAACTCTGTGAGATGAATTAACAGAACACTAAGCAGTTTCTCAGAAAGCTTCTTTCCAGATTTCATCTGAGGATATTAACTTTTTCACCATAGCCCTCCCTGGGCCTCCAAATATCACTTTGCCAATTCCACAAGAACTGTCTTAGCGAAAGGCCTCTTGAGGGAGAAGCTGTAACTCTGTGAGATGATTTCACAGAACACAAAGAAGTTTCCAAGAAAGCTTCTTTCTCTTTGCTATCGGAGGATATTTCCTTTGGCCTAATAGTCTTCAAAGGGATCCGAAATATCTGTTCTCAGATTCCACAGAAATAAGTCTAGCAAAGACATGCTCGAAATACAGATGTAACTCTGTGAGATGAATTAACAGAACACTAAGCACTTTCTCAGAACGCTTCTTTCCAGATTTCATCTGAGGATATTTCCTTTTTCATCATAGCCCTCTATGGGCTTTCAAATATCACTTTGCCAATTCTACAACAACTGTCTTAGCGAAAGGCTTCTTGAGGGGAAAGCTGTAACTTTGTGAGATGATTTCACAGAACACAAAGAAGTTTCTCAGAAATCTTCCTTTTCTTTGTTATCGGAGGATATTTCCTTTGGCCCTATAGTCTTCAAAGGGATCCGAAATATCTCTTCTCAGAATCCACAGAAATAAGGCTAGCAAGGAGATCCACGAAATACAGATGTAACTCTGTGAGATGAATTAACAGAACACTAAGCACTTTCTCAGAAAGCTTCTTTCTGGATTTCATCTGAGGATATTTCCTTTTTCAGCATAGCCCTCTATGGACTTCCAAATATCACTTTGCTAATTCCACAAGAACTCTCTCAGCGAAAAGCTTCTTGAGGGGAAAGCTGTAACTCTGTGAGTTGATTTCACAGAACACAAAGAAGTTTCTCAGAAAGCTTCCTTCTCTTTGTTATTGGAGTATATTTCCTTTGGCCCTATAGTCTTCAAAGTTATCTGAAATATCTGTTCTCAGATTCCACAGAAATAAGGGTAGCAAGGAGATCCACGAAATACAGATGTAACCCTGTGAGATGAATTAACAGAACACTAAGCAGTTTCTCAGAAAGCTTCTTTCCAGATTTCATCTGAGGATATTTCCTTTTTCACCGTAGCCCTCTATGGGCTTCCAAGTATCACTTTGCCAATTCCACCAGAACTGTCTTAGCCAAAGGCTTCTTGAGGGGAAAGCTGTAACTCTGTGAGATGATTTCACAGAACTCAAAGAAGTTTCTTAGAAAGCTTCTTTCTCTTTGTTATCGGAGGATATTTCCTTTGGCCCAGTAGTCTTCAAAGGGATCCGAAATATCTGTTCTGAGATTCCACAGAAATAAGGCTAGCAAAGAGATCCACGAAATACAGATATAACTCTGTAAGTGGAAGTCACACATCTCAGAGCAGTTTCTCAGAAGTCTTCTTTCCAGATTTCATCTGAGGATA
>NW_020252563.1:0-1460 GCF_003255815.1 Theropithecus gelada | reverse complement strand
ACAAGTCTACCTTCATCAGCATGACATTTTCCACCAAATGTGGTAAATGCGAGTCCACCACACAATGCTTAACGGGAATTGGAAGCAACATCTCAGACGATGAAAAATACATGCAAGAATCCCTAAGACAAATGGTTTATTTTTCCCTTTCTTACTAAAACAACTGCCAGTATTAACAATGGTATGCAAATCTCTTTTAGACGCCCTGCTTTTCAATCTCTAGGTTTCTTCCTGACACAGGGACTCACTCCCATCGCCCAGGCATTTACAGTGTTTAATTCTGGTTATATGCTATTCTCAAATTTACAACTATTTATTTCATCTCTCTCAAATGTTGATCCATTATCACAAACGTATTAAAATATTATCTCCCATGCTGCGTGATATGTTATTTGTATATTCATCCTTCCTTAAATGACCCAAAGGTTTTAGTTGGATTAGATTGTGATTACTCAAGTTTTCTGATTTCATGATTTCTTAAATTGCGGTCATATGACCTCAATCACTGGAAATAGAATGTCATGACTATTTCTCTTTACTTGCAATTATGAATTCGGGGAAGGTCATCAATTGGTATGTCAGTGATAGCACGATTTCCTGAAAGTCTTTCACAGTCTAATTTGGGCACTGAGTATTTCGTCTAAGTTCAGTGCATGTTTCCAACACTTGATGCTTTATGATTTGGGTATATAGCTTCCACAAGAGCATTTCCTGCAAAGACATGTCTTGGTGCCCGCTGGTAAGTCATTTCACTCGAACACAGAATCAATAGGCTGAACATGGAAAGGTTTTCGCTAGAATACTTATTAGACTGCATGGATCTATTCTTTGATATGAAGGAAACAAATACACTGTGTTATTAACTGTACTTCATTGATGATTCTCAAGTCAGAAAGTACAGGTCTTACTTCCTGTCCTTCAATGCCTGAAAGGATGATAGTATCTGCCAAAAGCACATAGTTAGAAGCACATCGCAGCTCAAACACACACACACCCAGACATATAAACAAACACAAAGAAACACTCACGTGGGCATGATTCCGCATGCCCAGAAACTCATACAAGCAAACACACACACACAAACACACACATTGTTTCGCAAGGACAGAATTATTCCCTACCACTGTTTTAAGGAAACTAACGCATTCCCAGGAGTTTTAAGTGAACTCCCTGGGGAATACAAGGGGACACACCCTCTGACTCATGCCTTAATTAGGTGCTGAGATTTGATTGGTGGATCGCGTACCTGATGGGTGAGTGGGGTGTTCGCGGTAGGCGGGGGTGAGTTATATAAGGGCTGATGCGGCCAGATGGCGCGTCATTTGAAGACTCTCTCGGAAGAGATAGCGTCTTTCTGCAACGTGCGGTCCCAGCAGAGGAAGCTTGTGATCCTTGCTCCTGGCGACATGGAGGCCGATTCACTCCACTTGGGAGGTGAGTGGCAGTTCGACCACT
The DNA here is from genome assembly GCF_003255815.1 of Theropithecus gelada. Taxonomy (NCBI): domain Eukaryota; kingdom Metazoa; phylum Chordata; class Mammalia; order Primates; family Cercopithecidae; genus Theropithecus; species Theropithecus gelada. The sequence goes on along the minus strand of NW_020252563.1, from coordinate 5 downwards.
TTTCA
>NW_020252562.1:0-1460 GCF_003255815.1 Theropithecus gelada | reverse complement strand
GTGAGTCCTTGGTGGTCAGGGCCACAGCACAATCGGTGGGCCGTCTGTTCCTCACCCTGGTGGATACTTTCTCACCCAAAGAAATGTATTCTGTTAACATGTCTCAATTAGAATATTTTAGTAGGAGACAGAGTTATGGCTCTTGTTTTAATTTGTAATAGATGATTTCTGCAGCAGGGTCAAGGTTGAGACTTGCAGTGTAGCTCATGGAAAACATTGATTAGAAACACCCAAAATATATCACCAGCTTTGTTGCTGCAGCTCCAAGGGACTAGGAATGCATATATATTTTTTCTTTTGTTATTATTTATTATTTTTATTTTTGAGACAGAGTCTTGCTCTGTCACCCAGGCTGGATTGCAGTGGCATAATCTCAGCTCACTGTAACCTCTGCTTCCAGGGTTCAAGAGAATCTTGTGTCTCAGCCTCCCGAGTAGCTGGGATTACAGGTGCCTGCCACCATGCCCAGCTGATTTTTGTATTTTTAATAGAGACAGGGGTCTCACCGTGCTGGCCAGGCTGGTCTTGAACTCCTGACTTCAAGTGATCTGCCAAGCTTGGCCTCCCAAAGTGCTGGCATTACACACATGAGCCACTGTGCCTGGCCGCCATGACCATTTTAAATGTGGCACTGAATATCTGCCTTTTTTTTTTTTTTTTTTTAAGAAGTGCAAATGTTACCTCTCACACCTCTATTCTGTTGCTGGCCTGGGCTGGCCAACAGGGTTCCCAGGCTCGAGGCCATGTCTGAAGTGTTGTTGGACAGTGTGGATCTGTGACCCCTTGGTCTTTGGGGACATGGGGCACCCCGAGACACCCACAGTCTTGCGAGGGTTTACGGCTCTGTGTGTGGCTGCTGTGAGGCAGCTTTGGGCGGGGAGGAAGGAGAGCAGAGCCCATCTGTCCTGGTGTGGAAAATGCCCAAGAAAGTAAAGAAATGGTACCAAAAAAATCATCATCTGCCCTGGTGCCATTTCTGTTAAAAAAAAAAAAAATCACTCTGAATGTGGTTCTGTGCTTGAGAAGGATAGAAAATACCTGGAAAGATGCACAAAGTGTTTTTATGGGGTCAGGGCCAGGAAGTGGGATGGGAGGCCTGGGAGTGTGTGGAGAGGAGGACACGGTGTATTTTATTCTAGTTTATTTGGTAGAGCGAGTGATGAAAGTGAAGCTTGAGTGATCGGAGCAGCTCGGCCTGACCATGGGTAGATCCCAGCGTGTCCTGCCTCCCGCCTCCAGCTGCAGCTCTGTTTCTCAGTCACAGATGAGACGGGTGGCCTGAGGCTGTGGGCGGAGGAGGGGCAGCTTGGTGTCCCCAGCACGTGACTGTCAAGGCTGCTCTTGGGCCAGCCTGAGGGAAGGGGCAGAGGAGAGCTGGGAGGGTGCACAGTGCCTCCCCCTCCCCGGCCCTGGGACTGAGGTGAGCCCAGGCTGCTGTCAGGATGGAGGAAGATGCCCTC
>NW_020252561.1:0-1460 GCF_003255815.1 Theropithecus gelada | reverse complement strand
AAAGAAGCTTTCTGAGAAACTGCTTAGTGTTCTGTTAATTCATCTCAGAGAGTTACATCTGTATTTCGAGGATCTCTTTGCTAGCCTTATTTCTGTGGAATCTGAGAACAGATAATTCGGATCCCTTTGAAGACTATACGGTCAAAGGAAATGTCCTCCGATAACAAAGAGGAAGAAGCTTTCTGAGAAACTTCTTTGTGTTCTGTTAAATCATCTCACAGAGTTACAGCTTTCCCATCAAGAAGACTTTCGCTAAGACAGTTCTTGTGGAATTGGAAAAATGATATTTGGAAGCCCATAGAGGGCTATGGTGAAAAAGGAAATATCCTCAGATGAAATCTGGAAAGAAGCTTCTTGAGAAACTGCTTAGTTTTCTGCTAATTCATCTTACAGAGTTACATCTCTGTTTCGTGGATCTCTTTGCCAGCCTTATGTCCGTGGAATCTGAGAACAGATATTTCGGGTCCCTTTGAAGACTATAGGGCCAAAGGAAATGTCCTCCGATAAGAAAGAGAAAGAAGCTTTCTGAGAAACTTCTTTGTGTTCTGTGAAATCATCGCACAGAGTTACAGCTTTCCCCTCAAGAAGCCTTTCGCTAAGACAGTTCTTGTGGAATTGGCAAACTGATATTTGGAAGCCCATAGAGGGCTATGGTGAAAAAGGAAATATCCTCAGATGAAATCTGGAAAGAAGCTTTCTGAGAATCTGCTTAGTTTTCTGTTAATTCATCTCACAGAGTTACATCCCTGTTTCGTGCATCTCTTTGCTAGCCTTATTTCTGTGGAATCCGAGAACAGATAATTCGGATCCCTTTGAAGACTACAGGGCCAAAGGAAATATCCTCCGATAACAAAGAGAAAGAAGCTTTCTGAGAAACATCTTTGTTTTCTGTGAAATCATCTTACAGAGTTACAGCTTTAACCTCAAGAAGCGTTTCGCTAAGACAGTTCTGGTGGAAATGGCAAAGTGATATTTGGAAGGCCATAGAGGGCTAGGTTGAAAAAGGAAATATCCTCAGATGAAATCTGGAAAGAAGCTTTCTGAGAAACTGCTAAGTTTTCCGTTAATTCACCTCACAGAATTACACCTCTGTTTCTTGGATCTCTTTGCTAGTCTTATTTCTGTGGAATCTGAGAACAGATATTTCGGATCCCTTTGAACACTATAGGGCCAAAGGAAATATCCTCCGATAACAAAGAGAAGGAAGGTTTCTGAGAAACTCCTTTGTGTTCTGTGAAATCATCTCACAGAGTTACAGCTTTCCCCAGAAGAAACCTTTCGATTAAGACAGTTCCTGTGGAATTGGCAAAGTGATATTTGGAAGCCCATAGAGGTCTAAGGTGAAAAAGGAAATAAACTCAGATGAAATCTGGAAAGAAGCTTTCTGAGAAACTGCTTAGTGTTCTGTTAATTCATCTCACAGAGATACATCCCTCTTTCGTGCATCTCTTTGCTAGCCT